>NW_007249607.1:0-5325 GCF_000164805.1 Carlito syrichta
AATTTAATAATTTTTCACAGTTGACTGTTTATTACCCCCCATACAGTCTTACTCTGGTTCTCTTTGTTTTATCTTAAGTAGATCATATTTCTATATCTTCATAATCATGAGTATTTTCTTCTACAATATTATATTCTGCTATTTATTGATCACATCCAGAGAAGTTTCATTTGTTATTTTATTTTCATCACTAACATTTTTATGGTGTTTAAAAATCTATTTTATTTATATTCTCATTTCATTTGAATTCCTTTAAATATTTTTACATATGAATTGTTAACAAATATGTTTTATTTGCTCATGTTCCTAATTATCAGAGAAATTAAAATTAAAACCACAATAAGATATCATCTCACAACTTTCAGAATGGCAAAAATTAAAAAGTAACAAAAAATAGATGTTGGTGAGAATTCAGAGACAAGGGAAGGCTTATACACTACTGGTGATATAGGTCACTTCAACCTCTATGGAAAACATTATGGGGATTTCCCAATATGAAAAATAGAAATGCCACTCCAGCAATTTCAGTACTAGTCACCAATTCAAAATAAAAGAAATCATTGTATTAGAAAGATGCCTGGAAGTGGGAGGAACATGATGATCTACTGAAAACATTGCACATTTGCCACTCTCAGCAAAGAAATGTATATGGAAATGTAGCCATAGAAGTTTGAGGGTTTAGCTGAAAATCCAAGCTGAGGTTTACAGGATGGTCCCATGGAATTGTATTCTCGTCCAAGCCTTGGACACTTCTAGAAGGGGCCCAGGAGAGCACTCATGGAGAAGGAAGGTATGAGTGAAAGTGACAACTTTTCTTCTTTATGCACCACCCAAGCCTCTGCAGCCCCAGCCAGTGAGAGACAGCCCAAGCCCTCTACCGCACTGCTCCTACATTAGCAAGGCTCTGGAGAGCTGTGATGAATCAGGACAGAGGCACTGGCAGTGATTCACATGAAGACCACAGAATCCCAGGTCCTGAGGACCACTGGACCCAGTGCCCCCTAGCTCCCTGTTAAGATTCTCTGGGAAGATCACTTTGGGGGTGGTCTGCATTGCATGGACTCTTCTTCCTCCCTGCCTCTCCAGATTCCAGCAGGTGCAGCACATCCACTTTGGAAATATTTCCCTGGTGTCAACATATGTTGCAGCCCTTGGTCAGAGTTATAGATACAGCTTGATCTCAAGAGCCCATCATCACTGTGATAGCCCTTCCCACAAAGCAGGATTGAAACTGGGAGGCAGAACACCTCTGTGCAGTGTGTTGGTGGTGGCCCTGCTCATCTGAGGACTGAAGGAGAATACCAACTCTCAAATAATAAGACTGCTTTGCTTCCACACATAAGTGAAATGGGCAGTTCCACCAAGATGAAAAAGCCACTCCATGTGTCCAAGAGCACCTGTGTCATAGAGGAGCCTGGTTGCTTGCCAATCCTGCTAATGAGGCACAAAGGTTATGGAGGAGGTCACCAGAACTCACAGAGAGCCAGAGCCCCTAGTGCCAGTACCAGAAGGAGGGAACAAACTCTGAACTAGAGAAAGAGCCCTGCTCTGTCCCTTCCAGACTGCATTATTGAAGGAGTGTCATATGGTTTCTCCCCAGTTCACCACCCTTCCTGCCATCACTGCCTTTCCCACATGTGGACCAGAGGAGGAAGGTCAAGTATAAAAACAACGAAAACTCCTACCCCAACAGAAGTAACTTTATCTAATAAAAAATAAAAAAAACAAAAAATGAAAAAAGAATCTGTCTTCAAGGATAAAAAAAAGTGAAACAAATATGGGTAATCCCAAAGACTTAATGAGTTAACACCCAAAAAAGGGCTTCCCAGATTCCAAGCAATAGAACCCTTCCAAAATGACCTGATCCTGATGACAGAAAAAATTCAGACTATGGATGGCAAAGACATTCACTAAAATCCATGAGAATGTGGGCGCACCCTTCTTCCAGGCCATGAAAACAGTGCACAGAATAAGAAAGACATTCTAAGATTCACACTGAACTACTGGAAATGAATTCATTCCTGGAATTTAAAAATGCAACAACCAACCTTAACAACAGATTTGACCAGATGGAAGAAAGAATCTTAGTACTTGAGAATCAAATGATTTTTTTGTTTGCTTTTTAAAACAGGGTCTCACTCTGTCACCTAGGCTAGAGTGCAGTGGGGCACTCTTGGCTCACTGATGCCTTGACCCGGACTCAAGTAATTCTCCTCTCATCTCATCCTCCTGAGTAACTTATACTACAGGTGCACTCCACCACACTCAGCCTTTTGTTTTTGGTAAAAATGAGTTCTCACTATGTTGCCCAAGCTGGTTTCAAACTCCTAGGCTCCAGCCGTCTTCCTGATTTGACTTCCCAAAGTACTGGGATTACAGACATGAGCCATCATGCCCAGCCGTGGAGGATCAAGGTAATGAATTAACTCAGTGTAGCAAACATGAAGGGAAAAAAATGAAGAAGAAAGAAAGAAGCCTACAAGAAGGCTGGGATTATGTACTGAGACCAAATCTACAGTGGATTGGCATCCATGAAAGAGAAGGAGAAACCGAGAACACATTGGCGCAAACCTTCCAAGATGCCAACTAAGCAAACTTCCCAGATCTTGCTAGAGGGATGATCTTGCAGTTACAAGGGGTCTGGAGAACTCCTCTGAGGTATTACATGATTTAAAAAAACCCAACTATATTAAATAGACATCTACAGAACAATTCACTAAACCATAGAATGTACATCCTTTGGATCAGCACATGGGCCATACTTCAAGATTGCCACATACTTGGAAACAAATCAAGTGTGAACAAATTTCAAAAGTCTGAAATCATACCAAGCATCTTCTGAGACCACAGCAGAATACAAATAAATATTATCATCAGGAACTTCCCAAATACGCAAATACATGGGATTTGTTGGTTTTTTTTTTTGAGTTGGAGTTTCCATCACCCAGATTGGAGTGCAGTGGCCACTCCCGGTCACCACAGCCTCGACCCACTGGGCTCCAGCGATTTTTCCACCTCAGCCTTCTGTGTAGCCAGAATTAAAGGTGTGCTCTACCACGCCCAGCTGATTTTTGATTTATTGTAGAGATGAGGTCTCGTCAAGTTGCCCAAGTGGGTCTCGAACCCGCAGGCTCAGGCAATCCACTCACCTCAGCCTCCCAAAGGCACAGCATTACAGGCTGAGCCACCGAGCCTGGCTTACATGGAAGTTAAACAATATTCTTTAGTATGTCTTCTGGATTAACCCAGAAGTTAAGTCTGAAATACAATGATTCCTAGAAACAGATAAAAATGAAGATACAGCATACCCAAACCTCTAGAATATCATGAAATCAGTGCTGAGAGGGAATTCTATAGCATTGTAGGCACCTATGAAGAAAATAGAAAGATATCAAGTAAATAGTCAAATGTTACACCTAAGGGAGCTGGAAAGACAAGAGCTATGTGATCCCAGAGTCAGTAGTACTGTAGAAATTTTAAAAAGAGGGTCACTGCCGAATAAAATGTTTGACTTTCACATTTTAAATTTTGAGGTGGGGAAAGGGATTGGGGATCAGAAATTACTTATTGGTACAATGTTCACTCTCTAGGGAATGGGCCACCTTAGACCCAACCCCCACCACTCTATGATATGTCTACATAACAACCATGCCCATGTACCTCCGGAATCTAAAATGAAAATGGAAAATAGAGTGCCTGTGAGTATTGTTACAATATAAATATTCTGGAGGATGCTTCCTGTTACTAAAACCTGGATTTTATTTTTGAGTTGTAGTCTCACTCTGTCATCCAGGCTGGAGTGCAGTGGCTGCTCCCGGCCACCACAGCTTTGACCTGCTGGGCTCTGGTGATCCTTCCGCCTCAGCCTTCCAAGTAGCTGGAACTACAGGTGCGCACTACCACTCCCAGCTAATTTTTGATTTATTGTGGAGATGATTTCTTGCCAAGTTGCCCAGGCGGGTCACAAACCCGTGGGCTCAGGCAATCCACTCACCTTAGTCTCCCAAATGTGTGGGATTACAGGCTGAGACACTGAGCCCAACTAAAACCTGGATTTTGCTGCCCAGAGTAAAATCAGGAAGAAGCACCAATTACAGAAAGGTGACTTGCCGGGGTGTGCTGAGTGTGACACACCACAAAAATTGAGTGCCTCAGAAGGAAACATGAACAATGTCTTATGTTTACTCAGTTTTTTATTTTCTGTACATATTTTTATGATCTGGAGATGCATCATTAAGATAGTCCTAAAATGCCAAAGACTGTCAGAAATAGCTGATGTATATCCCAAAGACATGACTCAGTTACCCAACAAGGTACTGCCTGGTTTGTTCCCAGAATGCCACTGTTTCTAGAATTTTAGAATTTTTTAGAATTTTGCTCTGGTGAAGTCAGCTAGCTAGCTCGTTAGCTAAAGAGTTAAGTCAGCTGGTGAAGTCAGCTAGCTAGCTAGTAAGCTAATGAGTTATGTCAGCTGGTTGTCAGCTAACCAACGAGATAGCTGACGAGTTAATTCAGCTAGCTAAGTCAGTTAGATAACTAGTTAGCTAATTAGTTAAGTCATCTAGTTAAGTCAGTTAGCTAATTAGTTAAATCAGCTAGCTATGTCAACTAGCTAACTAGATAGGTCAGTTAGCTTAGTCAGCTGGTTAAGTCAGCTAGCTATCTTGTTAGCTAACTAGCTGAATCAGCTGGTTAAGTCAGCTAGCTTGCTACTTGGCTAACTAGTTAAGTCAGCTAGCTACCTAGTTAGCTAACAATTTAAGTCAGCTGTTTAGGCCAGCTAGCTAGCTAGTTAGCTAACGAGTTAAGTCAGCTGATTAACTCAGCTAGCTAGCTAGTTAACTAATAAGTTAAGTCATCTGGTTAAGCCAGTTAGCAAGCTAGTTAGCTAACGAGTTAAATCAGCTGGTTAAGTCAGCTAGCTGGCTAGTTAGCTAAAGACTTAAGTAAGCTGGTTAAGTCAGCTAGCTAGGTGGTTAACTAATGAGTTAAGTCAGCTGGTTAAGTCAGCTAGCCAGCTACGTAGCTAACGAGTTAAGTCAGCTGTTAATTCAGCCAGCTAGGTATTTAGTTAATGAGTTAGTCAGCTGGTTAAGTCAGGTAGCTAGCTAGTTAGCTAATGAGGTAAGTCAGCTGGTTAAGTCAGCTAGCTAACTAGTTAGCTAATGAGTTAAGTCAGCTGGTTAAGTCAACTAGCTAGTTATCTACTGAGTTATGTCAGCTGGTTAAATCATCTAGATTGCTAGTTAGCTAATGAGTTAAGTCAGGTGGCTAAGACAGCTAGCTAGCTAGTTAACTAACGAGTGAAGTCAGCTGGTAAGTCAG
>NW_007249607.1:5510-6867 GCF_000164805.1 Carlito syrichta
CTAACTAGTAAGGTCAGCTAGCTAAGTCAACCTGGATAAGTCAGCTAGCTGCATAGTCGCTAACTAGCTAAGTCAACTGGTTAAGTCAGCTAGCTAGCTAGTCGGCTAACTTGCTAAGTCAACTGTTTAATCAGTTGGCTAACAAGTCAGCTAACAAGTCAGCTGGTTGAATCAGCTAGTCAGCTAACGAGTTAAGTCAGCTGGTTGAATCAGCTGGCTGGCTAGTGAGCTAACGAGTTAAGTCAGCTGGATGAGTCAACTGGCTGACGAGAGCTAACGAGTTAAGTCAGCTGGTGGAGTCATCTGACTGGCTAGTGAGCTAACGAGTTAAGTCGGCTGGTGGAATGAGCTGGCTGGGTAGTGAGCTAACGAGTTAAGTCAGCTGGTGGAGTCAGCTGGCTGGCTCATCAGCTAATGAGTTAGGTCGGCTGGCAGAGTCAGCTGGCTGGCTCGTCAGCTAACAAGTTAAGTCGGCTGGTGGAGTCAGTTGACTGGCTCGTCAGTTAACAAGTTAAATCAGTTGGTGGAGTCAGTTGGCTGGCTGGTCAGCTAACGAGTTAAGTCAGCTGGCAGAGTCACCTGGCTGGCTCGTCAGCTAACGAGTGAAGCTGGCTGCGGAGTCAGTTGGCTGGCTCGTCAGCTAATGAGTGAAGTTGGCTGGTGGAGTCAGCTGGCAGGCTCTTCAGCTAAGTAGCTAAGTCGGCTGGAGGAGTCAGCTGGCTGGCTCGTCAGGTAACGAGTTAAGTCAGCTGGTGAAGTAAGCTGGCTAGCTTGTAGGCTAACGAGTTAAATTGGCTGGTGAATTGAGCTGGATAGCTCGTCAGCTAACGAGTTAAGTCATCTGGCAAAGTCAGCTGGCTAGCTTATCAGCTAATGAGTTAAGTCAGCTGGTGAAGTCAGTTGGCCAGCTCATCAGCTATTGAGTTAAGTCTACAGGCTGAGTCGGCTGACTAGTGAGCTAATGAGTTAAGTCAGCTGTATGAGTCAGCTGGCTGGCTAGTGAGCTAATGAGTTAAGTCAGCTGGTTGAGTCAGCTGGCTGTCTCCTCAGCTAACAAGTTAAGTCAGGTGGTTGAGTCAGCTGGCTGTCTCCTCAGCTAACCAGTTAAGTCAGCTGGCAAAGTCAGCTGGCTAGCTCGTCAGCTAATAAGTTGTCAGATGATGAAGTTAGTTGTCTAGGTCATCAGCTAAGGAGCTAAGTCAGTTAGCTAAGTCAGCTGAATAACTAGTCAGCTAGCTAGCTAAGTCAGCTAGCTAACTAGTTAAGTCAACTAGTTAAGTCAACTACTTATGTCAGCTAGCAAACTAGTTAAGTCAGGTAACTAAGTCAGCTAGCTAACTAGTTAGGTCAGCTATAT
>NW_007249608.1:0-6553 GCF_000164805.1 Carlito syrichta
AAATATGATCAAGTTACCTGTCTTCATCTTTAACCATACCTAAATTTGGAAATTCCTCTGTAATTTTTAATTCTACCTGTGGTCTCTTCTCTGTCTCAATATTCATTTTTCTATCATATGAAAACAAGTTCCCAAATGTCTTCCCTCCGAAGATCCTATATTGTCCATGGCTTCTCCCTCTCCTCAGTAAGAAGATTATTAAAGTGCTGTTATTCCTCATCTTATCCCCTAAACATTTGCCTGATATAGTTCTCAATTTTTAGTTCCAGACTATTAAGTTTTCCCATGCAGGTGACTATCACCCCATACCCTGGCCTAATCAGACTAATACTGTGCAGCTCGATCCATAGGAATCTACGGAGGCAGTGACGTATTCACACAACTCACATAAGCCCTTGATCCCATACAACATAAACCTTTGCCTGTTATAGTAAATATAATCAATCCACTCTACATTCTTTTTTAAAATTTTAGTTGGAGTCTCCTGTCACCCATTCTGGAGTGCAGTGGCGTGCTCACAGTCACTGCAACCTCGACCTGCTGGGCTCAGGTGATCCTTCTGCCTCTACTTTCCAAGTATTTGGAACTCCAGGCACATGCCACCATGCCCAGCTATTTTTTTATGTATTTATTGTAGAGATAAGTTCTCACCAAGTTACCCAGGCTGGTCTTGAACCCATAGGCTCAGGCAATCCTCTCACCTCAGTCTCCCAAAGTGCTGGGATTATAGATGTGAACCACCACGTTTGGCCCCAGTCTACATTCTTGTTAACAGTTGACAACTAGAAGAGCATAGATGCAAATCCTGCAGCTATTTGGTTTCTAGCTTTACATTCACTGGGGACTCCTTGGGGGACTCCTATAGCACCAATATATATGTTGAGCTCAAATGATCCTTGTAATGACCTCTTGCTCCTGTTTTAAGGATGAATTTTTAGTTCAGAATGAAATGTCAGGTTGAATGGGATGACAAATTGAACCAAAGAACAGGTTGCAACCCATTTGGGCGGTAACAGGTAACAGGAAGTTTCCTTCCTCCACAGTACCACCAAACTTCCACTCGAGGGACCTTAAAGTGAGAGTACTTACCCTTGTGTACCTCTGAGACATCCAAGACGTGGGTACAAGTTTACAGCTGCCCTACAGGAGTAGTGAGCCCTTTTTCCCAGCTGGAGAAACATGAGGAGTGATTCAACTTCTCTGTAGCAAAGGAAGAGCTTACCCTCGATTCTGGCTTCTGCAAGGCAGGGTGAAGTAAGGACAGGCTCTTGCAGATCTCATTTCCCCGTGCATCCTTGTCTTGGTACAGGGCTAACATGCAACTCATTCTGATGGGGTCTGTATACCAGCTGATAGGGAATGGAATCACTTGATCCTGCAACCATCCCGTGGTGCATGCAGAGCGATCACTCTTATTTAGTGTGGATACTGTAAATTTTATCCACTCCATCCAGGCATTTGTTTCCTTATAACCAGTTTTGAGTGCTATAGTCTGTTTTAAATCTTTAATTTCAACTATAGTTACCTTTTGGGGATCATTGCTAGGGGAGTCATAATAATCATTGGGGTTCGGGGATGGTTTCGGTGTACCTACAGCTACAGTTTTGACTACAAGAAGGGTTAATTGTCCTTGAGGGTTTCATCCTGAAACGTCAGCTCCCAATCCATAAACTCGAAGTGCCACCTCAGGTTTTTTATTTAAATTAGCATAATCATTAATAGTTGGAAGTATAGGATTACATTCTAAATCTCTATAGGCTGCCAGTGGAATTCCCTTAGACAAGTGTATTTTGGGTTTCAAGGACAGTAGGGGCTTTTTCGGGGGCTTGCTTTTCAACCTTGAATTTGGATAGTCCACCATACATTATCCCAACTGGAACAGGGGCTTCTGTGGGTTTGGGGAGGTCCCTCAAAGTTTTCAAAGATTTTTGTCTGAGATAGCTGTCTTTGCTTTTCTAGGTTTTCATGAGGCAAAATTTTACATGCATCAAATTTTATAGTTTGAGGTGGTGAGATTTTAGTCACATCGATTGTCAAGTTAGTGCAAAAGAGATAAGGCTTACCTTTGGTTGCCTGTATATTAGTGGCCCATAAAATTACAATAATAATAGAAGTCTGCAAGTAATTAGACATTTTGGTGGCTCTCAAGGGAGGAAACAGTCCCATGGGCATTCAGAATTAAGAGGCTCTTGACATAAATGTCTTAATAAAACAAATAGCTAGGACAATAAAAGCAGTCACTATAGGTAGGGTTATGAGGAGAACATCAGGAACATTTATGGAGACTAAATTTTAAATTAATTTTTTCTTATTTTTATTCTTAGAAGTTCCATTTGAGAGACTTTCTGCCTGTCTTGTCTCTCTTTCGCCATAGTCCCTCTTGTCGATTTCTTGACTTGGGTGTGATGTGCCCACCCCTTTCCTACCATCTCAGTCGTCAAGAGAATTCGGGATGGTCCCTTCCAGTTTGGTTGGAGCTTAGTTTCCTTCCAAGTCTTGATCAGCACCCAGTTGCCAGGCTGAAAATGGTGAACTGTGAATGCAAGAGGAGGCATTTGGGCAAGAAGTCCTTTTAATCTAAGGGAAAATAGGGTAGAGGAGATGGCTGAAATATATTCTCTTAAAAATGAATCTTTGGTTTCCAGGGTTAGTAAATCTGTTGCTCTACCAAGGTAGGGCAACTCATATAATAGTTCATAGAGTGCAAATACAAATCCCTTCGAGGGCTGTTCTAATCTGGAGGAGAGCTATAGGAAAACATTTGACCCAGGGCAACTTTATTTCTAACATTAGTTTAGTTATGTAGGTTTTTAGAGTTTGGTTCACTCTATCCATTCTGAGGATGGTGAATGCCAGGGCGTGTGAAAGTACCATCGCATTTGGAGTGCTGTGGTAATGTCTTATAATACCTTCTAGGTAAAATGACTTCCAGTATCCAAATCAATGTTTTTTATTAGACCCACTCTAGAGATTGCCTGTTCCAGAAGTCTTTTTTTAAAAAGTTGTTTTTATTATTTTATTATAAAGATGTGGGGTACAGTTCACGATTAGGTATACAAACATGGATTATGCAGGTACCCTTGTTGATGAGGTGTGCCCCTCCCTCCTCTAGCAGTTTCCCTCAACTGCCAGTCCCACCCCCCTTCCCTGAAATTTCCCATTACCCAAAAGTATTTTAATTACAGACCCTGTTGTAGCGGTTGTCATTGGATATGCCCCCGCTCACCCAGTAAGATGATCAACAATTACTAGTGGTATTTAAGTTTTCCAACCTTGGGCATTTCAGTGAAATCAATTTGTATATTTTGGAAGGATCTTAATCCAGGAGATCTTTTCCTTTTTTTTTTCTTTTTTGAGTTGGAGTCTCACTCTGTCGCCCAGAATGGAGTGCAGCGGCCGCTCCCGGCCACCGCAGCCTCGACCTGCTGGGCTCCGGCGATCCTTCCGCCTCAGCCTTCCGAGTAGCCGGAATTACAGGCGCGCGCTACCATGCCCGGTAATTTTTTATTTTTTTTGACTTATTGTAGAGATAAGTTCTCGCCTGCCCAGGTGAGTCTCGAACCCGCGGACTCAGGCAATCCACTCACCTCAGCCTCCCAAAGGCATGGGATTACAGGCTGAGCCACCGAGCCCGGCAATCTTTCCTCTTTTAATGAGCCTCTGATTAGCTTTTTATTTATTTTCTGACAAATTATACATCCTTCACAGATTTGTTTAGCAATAATAAAATGCCTACACATATTTTCATTTTCCTGCACTTATTAAATGTCCAAGATATTTAACTTCTTGTTCTACAAATTGTAGTTTCCTTTTAGAAGCTCTTAGTCCTTGCTGTCCCAAGAAATTAAGTAATTTTACAGTTGTTTTAGAGATGTGGGTTTTATCTGTTCCCAATATTAGGAGATCATCTACATATTGCAAAAGGTAAGTGCCAGGCAAAGGCAGAAATCCTTCTGATACAGTTTCTAAAGTTTGGCCAAATGATTTAGGAGATTCAGTAAAGCCCTGTGGTAACACAGTCCAGTGATACTGTTGTTTTCTTCCAGTCATAGGATTTTCCCATTCAAAGGCAATGAGGTCTCTACTCTTGGGGGTCACTGGGCAGGCCCAGAAAGCATCCTTGAAGGTTACCACACTAAACCATTCATATTCATAAGGGATTTTACTAAGGAGGGTATAGGAGTTTGGAACCATAGGAAGGTGAGTTTGAACTATTTGGCTTATTGTCTGTAAGTCCTGCACTAACTGGTAGGATTCATTGAGCTTCTTTACTGGAAATATCGGGGTATTATATGGTGACATGCAAGGTTCCAAAAACCCATCCTTAAGAAGACATTCAATTATCAGTTGAAGTCTCCTTTTCCCTTCCATAGAAATAAGATACTGTTTTCTACAGACAATTTCATTTGACTGCTTTAAAGAAATCTGTAGACCTCCCCTATTTCCTTCTCTCACCCACACTTTAGGGCTAATTCGTTATTCTTCTTCCTCTGTGAGATATGCCATTTGGACCTTAAGTTGACCTTGTTCTATCCCTACATTAAGGCCCATCTGGACAATTAGGTCTCTGCCTAGAAGATTTATTCCTGCTTCTGGGACAAATAAAAATGACCCTGTCATTGTCTCAGTTTCATTTTTTATAATCATGGGTTCAAATATTGGAACCGAAATCCTCATCCCTTTACTCCAGAGACTAGAAGCTTGTAAAAATTGAGCATTTTGGGGTTGGAAGATTGGGGAGGTATGAGCTGCACTGGTTTCAGGGAGGAAGATAGTGTCCTCCTCATTGGACTCCACCTTCAAATTTGTCAAGGGTTCCTGGTGGGGTTTGATAAAGGGGAACCCCTGACCTCCCTATTCTGAATCTAGTGCCGTAAAGGAGACTATTTCTTCCTTCTTTTTCAATTCAGGACAATCTCTCTTGAATCTCTCTCTGGTTTCTTGCTATGATAACACCCAGCTCCCTTTTGATTAAATTACCTTTTCATAGTTCCTTGTGGATTAAACCTTCCTCTAGTCTGTCCCTTTTGATACCAAGGTCTCATGTGTGTGTAGGGTGGTATCTCATTTCTTTTACTGAATTCCCTTTCTACAGTGCTTACCATAAGGGTGGCTTTTTGGTTTTTGCTTTCCCTCATCTCTTTTAACAAACACCTTTTGTGCTTCTCTTAACAATTCCTCAATAGTTTTTCATTCCACCCTTCCAGCTTTTGTAACTTTCTTGCAATGTCTGGCCAATTCTTGGTAACAAAATTAACCTCTAGAAGGCCCTGTCCTACAAGGTCTTCTGGGTTTAACCCTGAATACTTTCTCATTTGATCTCTAAGTCATTGTTAAAAGCCTGTTGGAGTTTTTTTTTCCTTCTCTTACTGGATGTCAAATGCCTTTGAGACATTTGGGATCTCAGGGATAACTCTCTGACCACTTTAATTGTCAATTCCCTTAAATCTTGCATTTTAACTCTATCTTCTGGGTTATTATTATCTCATATATGGTCTGCGTTTGGATATTTCTGTTCTTCTGGACCCGGGGAATGTTTCTGGTCCCAGATAGACATTGCAGCCCTTTGAACCATTCCTCTTTCTTCACCAATGAATAGAATGTTCATAATAGACATCAGTTCTACCCAGGTGTGTGTGTGTGTGTGGTGTGAACTGATTGACCTGATTAGTTAATCCCAAAGAATGATTTTATTTCCTTTTTGAAATTTCTTACTTCAGTACTAGTAAGTAGGGCATTAACAAAGCCAATTTCTCCCTACCTGAGGGAACCTCCCTTAGCAGGAACAGTTTTGACTCTATCTGGACATCCAGGGGAAAAAGGGAATTCTTCAATATCCCTTTTGCATTGTATAAAATCTCTTTTCAAATTAGGACACAGAGGTTTAGGACTTGGGGATCTCAATTCTTGAGCCCCCAGACTGTGGGAGACAGAATTGACTCTCCTCAGTTTCATTACCAAAGCATGACACAGAGACTCAGAGATTGGGGAAATGAAGCAGCTCTTTTAATCTCATTCTTGCAAGAATGGGTGCCTGTCGGGTGAGCAGGCACACCAAGGCAGTCACAGTCTGTGTATTTATGCCCTAAAGTGCAAGTTTCTACCCTGGTTCCTCAATGGCTATGCACTTCAGAGGTTATATCACTTTCCTGCATATTGCCTAAGCAATACCTTTGTACAATAAGGCAAAACACTAGCAGTTTCTGCACAAATAAAGTAAAATACATGTCTCTGGATTCTGACTGGGTCTCAATGCTCACCAAAGGAAGTGTATCCAAAGAGAAAGCCTGCCAGGAAAGGAGGAAGAACCAGGAAGTTAAATAACAAATTGCCAGTTTGAAAACAAATCACCGTTTTGTTTCTTACATATATGACCCCTTAATCCCCCTTCTGGGAATACACCTGGAGGAGCTCAAATTACTCTATGAAAAAGATACCTGCACACACATTTTTATTGCAGCATTATGCACAGTAGCAAAAACATGGAAATAACCATGCTGCCCATTGAAAGAGGACTCGATAAAAAAAAGTGGTACATATAAATGATGGAATG
>NW_007249608.1:7827-8497 GCF_000164805.1 Carlito syrichta
AAAACTTATGGCACCATGTCTACATGGATAATTATAATAGTATTACAGTAGCTGAAAAAATATTGAAGAAAAGTATTCAAATTTGAGATACAATATGAAGAGTTAGAGGTTTTTCAAAGGAACTAAATAATCAGTAATTGAAAATTGGTGAATCTGATTTTCGGCAGAAAGGTAAAGCACTAACTCTCAAATGAAAGGATAAACAAGAGTTTCATATGATATCAATGATACACAATGGTGACATCATGAAGACTGATAAAGTAAATTTAAATATTGGACAGAAAGTTTGTAAGGCTGAGTGCATAGTAAAATATAATCAACATCTGAAAGGTGTTGATCTTGCTGATCAATATCTATAATGTTATTCACTTTTTACAAAAATCAATCATGGTCATAAAAGTTTTCATGTTTATTGTACATTACACTCTCATCAATGCATTTTTTATATATTGTTGTAAACTCAATCCATACACCAATAATAACCTTTTCATAATACTTACAAACTGACAGAAGAATGGATTGCTGGTGATACTGTTCCATAATGATTTCAGAAATGTACCAGTGAGTAACTCAACAACAGTAGGTCAAAAACCTTGCCATGATCCTTCTTACAATTTTCAGGTGACATGAAAACATATCATTTGGAAAGAATCACACAGTCGGAGAAAAC
>NW_007249609.1:0-6701 GCF_000164805.1 Carlito syrichta
TAGTCTAGTTGAGGGAATAGATTTGCACTCAAAGACTGATGTTCAGCATAATGTCTTATTTGTAGGAAGCAAAATTAGTGATTGGTACACTACACGTGAATGCTTGCTCTGGGAGTCCCACATTTTTGGAACGTTCCTCATTTCAAATCCTCCATCCACTTGTTTTGCAATCCAGGACCTTCCATCTTTTCCGGTGTTCCTTTAGCCCTGGGGAGCAAAATATTTACAACCAAAACATATTGTTCGACAGTATGAGCAGATCTTAAAAAGTGTAGTCACCAGAGCCAGAGTGAATTGGAAAGGGGAGGGTTTTGCATGCCATTGATTTAAAATAGGGGGCCCCCTGGGAATTATCAATGCAAAACTCCAAGTATTGGAAAAATTAACTTCAGGGACAGACCTTTCTGACAAAGGGTTGATACTATTTTCTTAGGTGGAGAATAACATAAATGTAAGAGCTCATTACAATTATTCAAGGTGTGTTGAACCAAGAGGCAATAACTGTTGCCAAAGCCAGAATGCAATGTAAATGGAACAGACAGTGTGGGCTCCAAGATACATGGGGACTTTCCAAGCCCAGTAATTCAGGAGTCTATAATAGAGCCATAATTAAGCAATAAGACGTGACAGGGTAACATTTCTTAGTGATTATAGCATGCCTCAAGGGATAAGTCAGTAGGCCAAAGATTCATATGAGGAGTGAAATAATAACCGTGCAATATATAGGGTCACCGCTGTTAGAGGGAGAAAGAGAAGGAAGTGAATAATTGGAGTTAGAGGAGTCATTTCATGAGCTATTATTTCAGTTGTTGAGTAATACGGCCATGTGTACATGTGACCTTTAGTTGTATCCAGCATTCTGAAGCTGGGTATTTACACCAGTGCCTTCATTTATTTAAAACTCTGCAGAGTTGGCTATCTTCTCATTTACTTAGCCTAGCAAAAATCACACAATTCAGACAAAAAACTTGAAAAGCCACAACCATGTATATGGATCTACAGTCTGGTAGAATTGTGATTATGGTTGCTTAGACCTGGCTTTTATAACTGAAAAATTGCTGACGCAACCATATTGGATAGTTTCTCACACTGTGGCTCATTTACCTCATGCAGTACCCTCAGAAATTACCAGTAGACATGGCTCCAGCGTCTTATAGATCCAGGAACATCTTAGTCTGTGCTTTTCCTTCACTACCACTAAAGTTAGTGACCAAGAAAACCCTCAAACTATAGTAGGGACAGGTCTTTCACCAGGATGAGAGATGAGATACCTGGTAGCTGTAAGCTGGGATGAGAAATATCCACACTCTGACAGAGAGCCTGAAAAGCCCTACAGATAGAAACAGGAGTCTTGTTGCTGGGTTTGTCTCCATGTTTCTGTGAATAGTCTTGTCACTTCAGAAGACAGAATGAAACACAGAGGGCAAGGTTTTCTGTGGTCCTTAATGTCTCCCATGGCACTGGACAGGGCAGTTTCCTGGACAAAAGTCTAGGCAAACAATGGCTTCTTTAGATAGACTGGCCCTTCTTTGAGGCAACCAGTGCTCTCACTTACAATCTACTCTAAGGAAAAGTTCTGAAGACAAGTTACTTAGATCTTGGGGAAACATTAAGTCCGTAGGCTACTTCCCCCAAGAGTGTCTGCATTTGGGGAATATCTTAAAGTGGTGTATTTTCATTTATGTGTGGGAGTCTTAGTCCCCAGCTAAGGAAATTTCAAGCTTCAGAGAGCAGGTGAGAGAATTCGGAGTGATGTGCTTGGAGAGGCCCTGAGGGCAATTTAAAATCATTTCATACTGCATGGGCTGAAAATGAGTCTCTGGAAGCTTTATTAGCTATGCTGTGATAATCCCCGTTTGTAAAAAATGACTCAGATCTATCCTGTTCATATTTCTAAGGCAACATGCTGTAAGAGAAGGGAAACTGACTCTGCTATTCTAGCCATGTGTATCCGTTATTCATGACTGTGTAACAAACCATCCCTTAACTTAGTGTCTTAAAACAGCCCCTTCTATTTGCTCATGATTCTGTGGGTCAGCAATTTGACCTGGCTTCAGCTGGAAAGTTCTGTTGATCTTGCTGGGGATCACTCATGTGATTGCAGTCATCAAGTGGCTTTCCTGGAGGTGGATGGTTCAAAACAGCCCCATCCACATTCTAACCGTTGGTGTCACCTGTCACCTGGGCCTTTTTCTCCATTAGTCTCATCCTTAAGGGGCTAGCTTGGGCTTCTATTCATGGAGGTCCCCTTCTCCAAGATGGCAGGAGTGGAAGCTCTTGAAGTCACATCACTTCTGCTGCAGTCCACTGATGAAAGCAGGTCAGAAGACCAGCCCTCTGGTGTGGAAATGGACTCTACAACTTGATGGGAGGAAGAGGAAAGTCATATTGCAAAGGGCCAAATTGTACAGGAATAAGAAGATTTGTGGCCATCTTTGCAAAACAAAAAATTACCATAGTCTGCCCCCTTGCTACAATCATTTACATTCATTTCAGGTGCTAGATGTACTCACTGCTTCTCCATCAAGTCTCATCCCATTATGATTTCAGATGTGGAGTTCAGAAACTCATCATGTTATCAAGTCCAGATGTGAATGAGGTGCCTCAGGTACTGAATCTCCAACGTGACTCCTCTTATCTAAAAACCTGTGAACTAAAGCAAACATGCAGCTGTCCTCACCATACCTCCATATGCAGTGGTGAGAGGGACAGGATAGCTTTAGTAGACATTCCCTTCTAAAAAGAAGAGGGACAGAAGGCAAATAAAAGGCATTCTGAAGTCACACGGCATGTCATTAGGGCCTAGTTCTACTCTCTGGGAGTCGTTTCCTCACTCAACGTTCTCCACAATTTTAGGTTCTGCACTCTTGAGATATTTTCTATAAAAAATGACTGGCCGGGCACAGTGGCTCATGCCTATAATCAGCATTTTGGGAGGCCAGAGTGGGAAGAACACTTGAGGCCAGGAGTTCAAGACCATCCTGGGCAACATAGCAAGACGCCTGTCCCTATCAAAAACAATAAAATAAAATAGACGGGTATAGTGACTACCCAAAGGGCTGAAGTGGAAAGATTCCTTCAACCCAAGAGTTTAAGATTACAATGAGCTAGAATCATGCCACTGTACTCCAGCTTGAGCAAAGAAATGATCCATGTTTGCAACTTAGTATCTCTCTTGTTCTACTTCCTGTCTGTAGAAACTTCATAGTCAGAGGCCTCTTTTCATTTTGGAAAACCTCAGTCTCTTTTAGTTCTAGTGGATGGTACTTTGTTAATATAACTCTCTTAAAACTTTGTAGGCTTTCTCTGAATCTTACAGGGATGCATTTATAACCTGAAAGACACGTTTATGATAGGAATCTGTGAGACAGCACACCTGCTAGGGACTGCATTGTGTCCCCGCCAAATTCATGTGTTGAAGCCCTAACCTCCATTGTAACTGAATTTGGTGACAGGGCCTGTAAGGTGGTAACTAAGGTTAAATGAAGTTATAAGGGTGGACCTAATAGGATTCAGATCCTTGGAAGAAAAGACCCCAGAGAGCTCATACACACTCCCCCCACCCATTTGAAGACACAGTAAGAATGTGGCCATCTGCAAGCCAGAAAACAAATTGGCCAAAACCTCAATCTTAGACTTCTCAGCCTCCAGAACTGAAAAATAAATTTCTGTTGTTTAAGCCACCCAACCTGTGGTATTTTATTATGGCAGCATGAGTTGACCAATACAGTCATTGAGATTCTTGGAAGGACTTTTGTCTTGCTGAGAAGTTGTAGGCCTCATCACCTTAAATATTTTTGAGGTTTTAAGCAAAAGATCTTATAGTCACACCCTTGATACAATTTACCCTGAGTCTGTTTCTTATTTTGAAGGCTGGAGCGGGGGGTGAGAAATTTGTATTTTTTAATCTGGTAAGTCCTAGCTCTCTCTATTTTCTCTACATTAGGATTGCAAATTAGAGCATTTTTGTCTGTTTTTGTGGCATCTCTCTCATAGTACCTTATGCATCTAGAAATTGCCTTTGCTAGAAATTTCTTAGGTACATTTTCTATTTTCCATGTTGTCATAGCTGATGTGTTTTGCCAGTTGTTCTACCACAGGATAACATGGTTGCCCTTTCTCCAGTTTTCTATACTAGTTTCCTCATTGCCTTTGCAGCTTCTACCTGCTGCCTGTACCCAAAGCCAAAGACATATGTTTCAGGTTTTTGCTACAACAGCATCTCAATTCTAGGTACCAAATCTTCCCCAAAACTCAATGGCTCCCATAAAACTAATTACACATCTAAAAAACATGATTTCACTCCATATAAATTATGTGTCAATAAACATGATTTTAAGGAAAAACAGCTGATTAAAACAACCATTTTATTTGTTCACATTCTATGCAGCAGAAATTTGGGCTAGGATCAAATGGGCAATTCTAATACAATTCTAATACAATGTTTAAGAACATTACTTTTTTTTTTTAATGCAACAATAGCCCTGGTAAGTCCTAGCCCTCTCTATTTTCTCTACATTAGGATTACAAATTAGAGCATTTTTGTCTGTTTTTGTGGCATCTCTCTCATAACCTTATGCATCTAGAAGCACGCAGCTGACACATTAATGCAACAATAGGTCACAGTATGCCACAGCGGACTACGTCAGGATCTCCAGTGTGTTCTGTGAAACAGCCAATTATGGGCTGACCTACAACGGAGGTCAGCCATCCTTAGAGTGATTGGCAGGAACTCTGCCCCATAGAGGTTTGTGCTACATCGAAATGACATCTAAACCACCTAATCTGAACCTCCATTTGGAGAAGTAGAGCAGAAAGTTGTAGGTCCAAGCTCAGATTGCTATCCATAGGGAGGCCAAGCTGCTTTGCCAGAATTGTGCAAGACCCTCAGCGAGTCTCAGGTTTGCTTCTTTGCTGTCATCTTCCCAGGTTGGCATCCTCCAAATGGCATATGGTACCACTGGTATCTGATACTCAATTCATGTGGATTCCAGGTTGCATCTTTATCATCCATCAATCCCACTAGACTGTGGGATTCCTCTAGGCCTGATTCTCTCTTGGCCACTTCTATTCTGCTCTCAGGATCACAGAGAAATATTAGGCTCACTGCCCATATCATCTGGGACCACAGAGAACTCTCTGAGGAACCCCTAGGCTCTTCTGCTCTAGATGTGCCAGGCAGCTTCTCTGGTACAATGAGGGTATAGAGGATCTCTCTGAGGTTTGCCGTCTCCTGGATTCCAACTTGGGAATGAAGCACAGTTCTTGTTCTGAGAACCTGAAAAATTCACATGCAGGCCAGGACTTGGCCAGGGAATGGGCAGGAGAAGCACACACAAGCTTCTTCTCAGGAACTCAACAGCATCAAACTCTCGCTTTGCCTTAGAATGCCTCTTGTATCCCAGCCAGGGGAATTTTCATATTACGTGGGCAGGAAAAAAATTGGCTCAAATTTATCAAATACTCTTCCAAATCTCTTTTGTCTGAATCCTGAAGCTCAGCTTTTTAAACCTGAAAGCCAAGAATTTGTCTCTTTTGTTCTCTGGTTCTGCTGTGACAACCTTCCCTTGAGGCAAGGAATGACTCATGGTCTAGCCACCTGGATGGGGGAGGTTCAAGGGTAACAGGAAATCGTGGGGAAACACATCGGTTAATACATCAAAATATCATCCAGCTACACTAGGATTTCTGTTCTTGTTCTTTTTCTCAGTTAGGTAGAGATGAACCCTTTTTCTTTCTTACAAAGCCTTCAGCATTAGATAGGGTTTTTTGAGATGTGAGTAACAGAAATGCACTCATTCTTGCCCACCCTTTGCCCCAGAGAAAATAAAATGCAGGTGCTATGTGAAGGGGTGAGAAAGAATGGAGTCTGAGACAGAAATGTGATCGTGCTTCATGAAAGCACCAAAGTCATCAATTTCTATCAAAACCATGCTGTCCCTGGTTTCTGCTCTTCTCAATATGTTGACTAGTTCACTGTCTCCAAGACTTTCTCTTTCCCTCTGTTGATGGGACCTGAATTTGTGCTCCTTTTCCTATCATGCTGACACGCAATCTCTTGTTCTGATTTTTGGATCCGAATAGAAGGGCTTCTTATTGGGCCAGTGTGGTCAATGATCAACCAACTGTAGCTGAGAGACCCCTTGTAGGAAAGGATAGGATCCCCTTTTACAGAATGGCTATGAAGTACCCACCACCAAAGGAGGAAAGGAACACTCTTGAAAAAGTGAAGACTATGCAGACAACCAGATGCCCAGTTTCCCATTCCCTGGGTGGAGGGGATTTCATATTTATTTAACTACACTGCAGCTTATCTTACCTACCTTGTTGCATTCTGTTACCATACTGCCTAGTTTATAGCTAGTTATGGATGCATTTCTCTCTTCTAAGAGACTAACAGTAAATTGTGTCAAAGGACTTTGCTCCTTTATTTAAAAAAAATTATTTTAAAATTGAGGGGTACAATTCAGGGTTAGGTATACAAATATTCACTGTGCAGGTGAGAGGACAACAATAGATTTAGTTTAAGAGCATGCTATTGAGAGACCCAAGAAACCAAGAAACTTATTTGCTGTAAAAGTAGCGTTTAGTTCACTATATTTCATATATCCCCACCTCATGTTTACTATATATTTTGTGTATTCCTACCTCATGTATTTTATGAAATCTTAGTACTTTAAATCCTACCTCTGACCCCCGTA
>NW_007249609.1:7029-13992 GCF_000164805.1 Carlito syrichta
CCCCCCTTCCCCAGGCAGATATCACTACTGTCAATCCCACCTCTCCCCCCACTCCCTGCAGTTTCTAGCTATTGTCAATTCTTTTCTTATAGTATTGTGATCGTTGTTCAAGGTCCACTTATGAGTGAAAACATGTGATACTCAGATCAAAGGCAAACACAGTGCCCTGCACACAGCAGGCATTCAGAAGTATGTATTGAATGATAAAATGAGTCAATGAATGGGAACAAAGAGAAGAGTTAATAAGCCCAAGCAACTAGTGGGCACTATAAAAGGAGAAATATAATGCATTTATATGGCAGGTATAACTCTGACAAAATATCCAGATACCTTCTGTTATGCAGCATATTTGGAATTTTCTGTAGGCAGGGAAAGAGTTAAGAGGTTTTTGCACTGTGTTCATCTACTTCTGACATGATATAAAACACTACAATTTTGGCTTTTCCATTTTAGCTGACATAGTTTAAGTTGATGAATATTTTGATTTGCACCAGTCTCAGGCAGTTTTAAGTGCTATCCCTGCAGGAGTCAAGAAGTCCAGTCATAATCATAACAATATGCTTGTCAGTCAAAAGCACCGGAAGATTGTTTAGGTGCAAAGAAAGCATTTTCCCCAGAAAGGAAACAGGGCAATTGATATCACCTACTTTTCAAAGCATTGAAGTCAAAACTGTTACCATCTTCATGGTGTGAAAATCCAGGGTCTGGGCACCCCCTTGGTCAGACTCCAGTATGTCCTGAGGCTACCTAGTCAAAAAAGTTACAGTCTGAAGTTCAGAATAAATCAGACTAAAGAAAAAGCATAGTAATCAACGCTGATTTCCCCATCATTATTTGCAGGTCACTATTTCAGCAGGGAATGTATAATGAATTCTCCTCCATCTCTGCAGTCAATGCACCTTGGGATAGATTTGCAGAGCCAACTAAATCAGAGCATTTAGGTAATTACACAAGGTCTGGGCAGAAGAAAGTGATCTCCCCCACCCCTGAATCAAGCAAATAATTCTTGGAGAATTGACCTTAAAGGTTATACTATAGGAACTATTTGCACTATAGCAGGTAAAATTTTTAAATCCTCATAGAATTGGATTTATTAAAAAAAGAGAAAAGCCAGAAACCAGGAAGAAATGAACAGCCTAGAGAAGTGGATTTCAAAATTGGAGGCTAACCAAAATTATTCAGATCTTGGAGTATGTTGATGTCAGGACCTTCTTTTTTCAATGTTAGTATGACCTTAACAATTCCAGCTGCTCAGCAAATTTGTGCAGCAACTTTACCTCACTAGAGGAAAATTAAAACACAGATCTGGTATGCCCCTTCTAATTTTATTACATCCATAGCAATTTTTTGCATGAAAATGAACTGGTTAAATTTAAAGTTACTATAATAGAAAGTACACCTTTCACCCCCATAGAATTCCATACGCCCCATGCTGATATCAAAAGACTCTCCTCATGGGAAAATGCAATTTGGAAAGTAGAGAGGAACAAAAATCTGGTGTTCAGAGTCCGCTGGGAGCTTCAGACAAATATGAAACAATGACTTCATGTAGTAGATAAATTTTTCACATTCTCCAACCAGTTTTATTGGCTTAATGCTCATGTATCCATTGTATGAACACCAAGCCGGCCCAAAGAAGAGTCTGAGTGGGTATTAAAAACTATATCCAGAGTGAAAATATTGTCATATGCTTCTCCTTTCAATTTATAAATATTTTTATTAGTTGTTCATTCTTGAAGTCATCTAAAAATTTATCCATACTTATCCTGTATTTCAGAGATAAGGAAATGATGACTTTGAAAAGTGACAATCTTTTGGTAATAAGATCCTGCTGTTGAGAAGGAGGACATTTATTGTCGTAGTGTCTTACTTTAGTCTAAACTTCCATATTCTCTGCTGCCCCAGGAGACAGTACAAACTCTGGTGTTTGAAACATGCCCCAATTTGTCGCAATCCTCCTTCTTTGGCTCTGTCTCCTAATTCTCTCCTATGAGACTCTTTCTTTTCATTTAAGCTATTTCTACCCACCATGCCTAAATGGGTCATGTGCCCGTGCACCATCACGTGCTTGGTTTCCTCTCTCTCTTCCCTTGTCTCAACTCTGTCCATGCTTCAGACTTGGTGCCTCCCTGACATTCTCGTGGGCTGTCCCAGCCCTTTGCCAAGTATCACTCATCTAAGTGGGCCCTTATCCTAGACCATCTTGCCCTAAAGTATTGCTTATGATTTCATCAGTCTCTAAAGACCATGTGATATAGTGGAAAGTATACAGATTTTGAAATCAGACACATTTTGTTTAAAATCCAGGCTCTTTTCCTAACAAGTCATGCTAATTTAACCTCTCTAAAGTTCCATTTTCTCATGTATAATCTGAGAATAACAATAGGTAGCTTAGTGAGTTCTTGGGCGCATGAAAGAAAGTTACATCTACAAAATGGCTGGTGCTCACACTTCAAAGTCAGTCAGTCAAAAGAGACAAAAATCAGTCTCTTGTGATCATTACTCCATTTTGGCACCTGGAAGAGTTCCTAGAAAATAGGAGATGATCAATTAATGTGCATTGAATAAATTAGTGACTACTCAATAAACATCGGTTCTCTTCTTTTTTAATCCTCCACTAGCTTGTAATTCTTTGGAGATCAGGGCTTATGCATACAACTCGGAACAGTCACAGCAAGAAGATTTGACAAAAGTTTTCTCATGAGTCCTTGGTCCTCTTACTTACTAGATAACTCCCAATGGTGTAAAAAGATCCATTTTTCATAGCAGTTAACCCATTTATCTATGAATCTCAATGCTACTCCCCATTGATGGAAGCAGTAGCAGAATGAAAATAATAGGAATAGGAAAAACAAGGAGCTAGAATAGACATTTGAAAATATGATATACGGCCAGGCTTGGTGACTCAGCCTGTAATCCTAGCACTTTGGTAAGCTGAGGTGAATGTATTGCCTGAGCCTGCAGGTTCGAGACCAGTCTGGGCAACTTGGTCAAATCTCATCTCTACAATAACTCAAACAATTAGCCACGCATGGTAGCACACACCTGTAGTTCTGGCTACTTGGGAGGCTGAGGTGGAAGGATCACCAGAGCCCAGAAGGTCAATGCCAGGGTGGTTGTGAGCATGCCACTGCCTTTCAGCCTGCAGGACAGAGTGAGACTTCAACTCAAAAAAAAGAAAGAGAAAAAGAAAGAAAATATGGATCATTTATTAACTTTTTCCACTTGCCTAGCATGCTGAGTATATTTTAACACTCAAAACTAGAAGTCAAACCATCAATGATAAAGGTATTGAAGAAGGAAAAAAAGTAAGAGAGACAGGGAGAGAGGAAGGGAAGGAGAGCAGGATGAAAGAAGAAAGGAAGGAAGATGGAGGGGGAGAGGGAAAGACAGAAAAAGGAAAGGAGAGAGAGAAAAATAGGAAAGCAAAGCATTAACACACTGCTGTTGCCTCAGGTTGCTGGTCTTAAGTTCTTTCCCAGACCCCTCATGACCATTGTGGCTCAGGCTGTGAACAGCCTCAAAGAATTCTGAAGTCCCAGAAGGAAAGTGGTATTAGGATCTTCTGATCTGTAGTTAGATGCAGTATCCATTGAGTCACTGGCCAGTGTCCTAGATAGCGGTGTTTAAAGTCAGCAATCTCATAGCAGAGTCTCTCCAGGCCAAGCCACCACACCATCAGATCTTTTCTCTGGGTCTATCAGAATAAGAAACTGTATCTGAGATCCCTTCTTGATTTGAGCCCAGGGACTTCTCCAGATTTTTAAAAATCAAGTTCTCCAAAGAAGAGGTTGTAATGTCATGCACCAGAGAGACAGTTGGAGCAGTAAAGCAGGCTTTCCCTTGGCATAATGGAAACCACATGCACCATTATGGATTGCTAATGCTCCATTGAGGTGGGCACATGTTGCTTTGAAGAAAAGAAAGTCATTTCCACCCCCATTTCTCCTGATTTATGCCCCTGTCCCAAAAGGTTCAGACAGGTTGGAAAAGATTTGGTAACTGGAGAAGTGACGGGGGTGAGAAAGTACACTTTGTCAAAGACCGCACACTTGACTCTTACTTTAAATCCTTTCCTTGGGCAATGTGTGTGTTACAGAGTTTAAATCGTGTTAAAAGTTTAAGTCAGATTGAGGGTGAAAGACTACACAGCTCTATGAATTAGATCTGGATTGTTTTGGTAAAAACATTTTCTAGGTTGGCCAAAAATAAATCAGTCCTAACAAGGCACCTGTGATTACAGGCAGGTCTAATACCTCTCACCACTCTCCACTCATTCTCATCATTCCTCTCCCATTTGTATTTTTTTACAGCCAGAAAAGTAGAACAGAATGAGAATTTAAAATAAAACAAAACATGTCATATTCAACCCTAAAGAAAATAGAAAAGTCCAGAATGACACAGGTGCAGAGCACAAGACAAAAGTAACTACAATGTCTTAGTAAAGAGGTCAGCATCTGGCAGAATCAGATGGGGGACACAAGAGAGATTTTCATCAGACAGCAGGGATTGGAAGGCCTAGAATTCAGTATGATGTCCAAGAATTTGCTTCAGCTGTCACCTGGCAACAGGCATTCCACCTTTCTGCCCAAGGTGCCTCCATGACTACACACATAGGCTACTGACCTGGAATCTCATTTTTCTCTTCTCTTACTCTTTGGTCGCCAAATCTTCTTGGTTCAGAAAATTCTAGTCCTTGATCTTTTCAGGTGACTTGTCTATCTGTGGAAAATCTTCAAAGTTTTCCTTGGGTTTTGATCTCAATATATTTCTTCATGATTGTGTTATTCTTTATTGTTATTTCATGAAAAATGTTTTCAACTTTCAATTACTGCTGTGTTTCAATTAGCAAATTTCTTTCTTCTTCAAATGTGATTAGAAACAACAATAATACTGAAAACGATACCAGGGTTATTATGCCCCTTTGTAAACTCGTCAAATAGACTTGAAACTTTCTGTTTACCAAATCCAGCGATGTTGAGAAAATACCATATGTGAGGCTCCTTCCAGTCTTTTATCTGCTTTAAAACTTGATTTAAATTTTGTGCTTTTATTACATTCTCTGCCATTGTAAACATTTTTATGAGTATAATCTGTTTACTTTTATTATTTGTCACCCACAATAGGTAATTCACTTTTGCAGTTGACTTATGCTATTTTAATGTCCTACATCCACTACTACTCAGGTTTGCTATTAAATTCCAAGATCTGATAGAAAACAATTATCCTATTTCTCAGGTCCTACTAACTGGTTAAAATTGTGTGAATTCTCTTGTTTTTGTTGTTGTTGTTTTTTCCAGTCAGAAAACAGATTGCGATCTCATATTCAGGGAGTTGGTTTAGTTTGCATTATGTATTTTTCTTTTTTTTTTTAGTAAATAAATGACAGTTTCCAAGTTGTCAAAGTTTTGAACTGAATTTCTCCAAAAATGTCTGTTCATTTAAAAAGATCACATTTAAAAACCAAACTTACATGAACAAGGTATTCAAATACCATATCTGGCAACATGATGGTCTTTTATTGTGACATTCGCCTAACAGATAGTAGCCACATTTTTAAAATAAAGAGCAAAGATTCAGAAAGTTGAAGTAACCTGTCCAAGGTCATGTAGTTCTGGTATAGGGTATTCAGAATTTGGGCCCATGATTGTCTGATTCTAATGCCTGGTTACTTCCTAAATAGATTGCTACACAAATAATAACAAAACATGATAACCAGTATGAAATCAGGTGCTGATTTCACTGGATATTTCTGACCACCAATTAAGACTGGCAAAGCAATGAGTACTATTTCCAATTTGTACTTGAAGAGACAGAAGATCCAAGGGTTAAGAAATATATCAAAGACTCCAGTCTCCTTACTCTCACCTCAGAAATATCCGTTTTTTTCCCTTGTGGGAAGTAGTGGCAAAATGTAGAAGATTAATCTAACTTTAGCCATTCTTTCTTAAGAACTTAATGTATACTTATGTCCTCAAATATACATAGGAAATGTCATACTGTTGTTAAATTAATAAGTATGAAGACAACTTTTCTAAACTTACATTGAAGTTAAATTTTTATATTTGTTTTTTTGTTTGTTTATTTATTTACTTTTTGAGTCAGAGTTTCATTCCATTGCCCAGGTTGGAGTGCAGTGGCATGCTCACAGCCACTCCAGCGTCAACCTGCTGGGGTCAGGTGATTCTTCCACCTCAGCCTTCTAAATAGTTGGAACTACAGGCAGGCACTACCACACCTGGCTATTTTTTTTTTTATTGTAGAGATGAGATCTCTCCAAGTTGCCCAGGCTGTTCTTGAACCTGTAGACTCAGGCAATCCTCTCATCTTGGCCTCCCAATGTACAGGATAACAGACTTGAGTCACAGCCCATGGCCAAATTTCTATTTCTGATGAAAATTATTTTAATTTGTGGTTTTGTAAATGTGTTCTTCATGTATGCCTAGTTTAAAAAGAAGTCAGCTTTGCATGAGTTTTAGAAAACTGAATACTTAATACTAAAGAATTAGATATTCTTATATTAAGCTAGTAGTATTCCCTAGCATTTTTTTCTCAAGCTGCAGCCAAGTGAATGAAATGGTTGAGAGCTCTATCAGGATCCAAGTATTATAGTCTGCATTGGATTCCTTTTTCTCTGCAGACTGTTCTTAGGTTTCACATTAAAATATTTCTCTTCTCTATAAGGCTGGATATTACTTCTCACTGTTGCCTCTTACTGTCTGTTGTAGACTGTCCTTTATGGATAGAGTATCCTTTATACACTAAACTGTTCTTTCTAGATGATGTAGTAAGCTGTTTAGAATCTCTCACTCAGGAAAAATAGCCTAATTCTAGTTGAGAAAATCAGGATGCCTGTACTGTAGGAAAGAAAGTAAGTGTATTAAGTACCAAGAAATGCAAAACCAAAGCTTTTCTATAAGAATATAGAATGAATTGCATGTGGTGGCTCACACCTGTAATCCC
>NW_007249610.1:0-1553 GCF_000164805.1 Carlito syrichta
ATCCTAGCAACCTGATTCAACAATACATCTCAAAAATCACCCATCATGACCAAGTAGGCTTCATTCCTGGGATGCCAGGCTGGTTCAACATTCGCAACACCATAAATGTAATTAAATACATCAACAGATGTCAAAACAAAAACCATATGATTATATCATTAGATGCAGAAAAAGCTTTTGATAAAATCTGGCACCCCTTCTTGATAAAAACCCTCAAACATCTAGGCATACTGGGAACATACCTCAAAATAGTAAAAGCCATCTACGAGAAACCCACAGCCAGCATACACCTTTTTTTTTTTTTTTTTTGAGTTGGAGTTTCACTCTGTCACACAGACTGGAGTGTGGTGGCTGCTCCCAGCCAACACAACTTTAACCTGCTGTGCTCCGGCTATTCTTCCACCTCAGCCTCCACATAGCTGGAACTACAGGTGCGCACTACCATGCCCGGCTAATTTTTTGATTTTTTATTGTAGAGATGAGTTCTCGCCTGACCCAGTGGGTCTCGAACCCGCGGTCTCAGGCAATCCACTCACCTCAGCCTCCCAAAGGCACTGGGATTACAGGCTGAGCCACCGAGCCCAGCTAAGAAGATTTTTCACACTGGTGTAGCATGTATCTCCATGGCCCAATGGCATTGCTTCATCCTGATTCTAGCAGGGAGACCTAGTGAGTTCTTGTGTTCTGCCACTTCTTTTTCCTTTTCCTTACTCTCTACCCCTCCTTCCTCACACACGCACACACACACAAAAACACACACACATATGCACATATGTACATTGAACAATAATTTAGTACCAGCAGGTTGCATTTTTTTTTTACATCAAACAAAGTCATTATTGAGAGAGAGAGATAACTGGGACTGAACAGAGGAAAGAGGTTTTCAGATTGTGCATATAGAGTTGATGGTCCTTTATGGAAGGCAGCCCACAAGCATCATTACATGCCTTAGGAGTATTGCTGAGCCTCAAGTGCAGAGTGACACTGGAGGATATAGAGTGTGATGTTGAAGTTCATGGAATGTCATATTTAAGCTGAGAACTGAAGAGCAGAAACATGTCAGAAGGAAACTGGAGAAGATGAGTGAGGAGAGAGTATTCTAGACTGAGGAAACTGCTGTGTGAAAGCTGGAATTTGAGGGCTCATGGTTTTCATGAGGAACTGAAAACAGAGTGTCTGCAGCACAAAAAAGATCCAGAGATCTGGGTCTCTGTGTCCTACTGTCACTGGGAAGCACAGGTGGTCTCTGAACTTAAATTTGCTCACACTTGGAGATATGGATGACTCAAAGGCTGACTTGAGTTGTCAGCTGCTGAATGAACCATGTGTGCTGTGCAACCTTTGACTAGAGCATTCTACTGTAACTACTTTTCTATCTTTGACTGAAAGGTAGTGTTGATACAATTGTTGGTCTATTTCTAGAACTGTGGTATTAATTTATAAAATTGAATGGAAAATGCTAACTTCCAAATGCTACATGTGACAAAAGTGTAGCTTTAAAAAAAATCATACAATTGGAAGAAAATGGAAAGTTTTGTGGTGAATTAGCTTTA
>NW_007249610.1:2862-4303 GCF_000164805.1 Carlito syrichta
TAGTTCATTAAAGACTGTAGGTGAGAGCTCCCTGCATAAGCACATGATATGGGCAGCCACAGGCCTACTTGTGAGAATGTGTTGGCCCTTGACTATGAACTCTTCTTTGCATTTCTCTAGTGCTTGCTGTCTGCATGACACACATACCTTTAATTGGCAACCTTATTATTTCTTTTAGATCCAGAGCTGTTTCTGCTCTGTAAACTACATAGTCCTTCTGGTAGCATGATGTTATCAGCCTGGGATAGCAGTTTAAAAACTCTGTCCTGGTGGCTTTGCAAATATTTTATTAGGTTTTTTTTTTCCTTTGTTTGTTTACCAAATTTCAATAACGGGTAGAATTTTCTCCAGATTATTTTCCTTCTCTAGCAGATATCCCCAATAGTCAATTACTGATAAGCCACTATAAGACACCTAAATTAACCAATTTATAACCTTCTTTTACAAGTTTTTTTTTTTACTGTTTTAGATGAATGTACCATGAGAAATTCAACATAAATAATTTTGGATTTTCTTATCACAAAAAATAAAATGAAGGACCTCAAACATCAGAACAGTTTATCAACCAGTTTGAGTCTATTTATGTTCCTATGAATATATTTTAAAATATGCAAAAAGTATTACAATGTATCTTCCATTCTACATGTATAATAAAAACTTCTATAACTGTATACATGCCTTTGATGAATTTCCCCTCAATATTCCCAGCTGTGTGTTTGAAAAGTGAATATTAAATGAATCTGTTATCAATTGAAAAAAAATGAAAACAAATACAAAGAATGAAAACTCTGCTAATTCAGACATTGTTAAGTGGGATGACCTGAGCTCCAGTCTGTAGTTGAGTCACCCTGATGTGAATTGATGAGCACATGAGGGTCTTGAAAGCTTGTTGATCCTCCTTTTTGGAATCAGAGAGCTCAGGATTTATTCAGGACAACCAAACTAAAAACATCACGTGTTGACTCCAGGAGATATAAGGAAACTCCTATCTGGAAATGTTTCTGAGCTATCCATAGAGGCCAATTTATAGGATATCTATGACAAGCTTTTATAAATTCAAAATACCATTTAAATTATTTAATTCCTGTTTTTTTTTTTTTTCTCATTCATTTCACAGGTGTTTACTTGCACCAATGTGGTGCCAGGCACTGATGTAGACACTGAACCCTTAAACTACATTAAGCATCCCCTCCCCCACAGAATACAGAGTCCAGTGAAAGATACAGTTTGTAGTAATGACAATAACAACCTATCCTTGTTCATGGGGCTATGAAAGAGGAATGTGCATGTGTCTGGAGAGAAAGGAGTACAACAAATCTGCATCAGGGTTCATGGAAAAATGTGGCCTTTTTTTCTTCAGGAATCACAGAACAGGAAAAGCTGGACATGGAGAGGTGATGATATTAGTGTTGAGTTTTATGGTTGAGTAGGAGTTTTCTAG
>NW_007249611.1:0-1312 GCF_000164805.1 Carlito syrichta
TCAGACACTTGGCTCCCAATGGAAAGACTCCAGTGTATTCCTGTAGACTTGGAAGCCCAGAACCTGGTGCCCTCCCAAAAATATCTTCTAAAATTGGTGAAACATCTAAACCCAAGAGCCTAATTTCGAATAGCTGAACTACCAGATGTTTCTGGCATACGACTTAACCCTGAACTCAGGGCTCACATTCAAAAGAACCAAGATTATTACTTGTGTCCTGGAATTTCACGTTAGAGGATCCAGAATCTATATGGACTTGTAGGGCCATATAACCCTTTAAACTACCGAGAGGACCTGAATGTTGCTGGTTTTCTGGAATGACTGATTCATTATATCCAAATAGGAAACAGCTCAGAAAAATGTGGGGATGTCGAAGCCCAGAGTTTTGTAGAATTTAGCAAGATGTCCTGTACATTTTTGGAAGTGAGGACTCATGGAAACCCAAATCTTTATTCTTCCTTAGATAGAGTCCCTGTAGTTTCCTGCATATGAAGTCTCTCATTCCCCAGATTCCTGCTTCGAAATCCTGATATTGTTTAGCCCTTATCAAGATGCCATTAGATTTTTGGCATTGAGGACACGGGAAAACAAGATTCCTTATTCTTCCTTTGCAAGAAATTGTTGTTTCCTGTGTATAAGGACTCCCAATATCCAGATTACCGCTTCGAAAACCTGATTCTTGTTTAGCCCTTAGCAAGACGCCCTGTAGATATTTAGGATTGAGCATATTTTATCCCAGATTCCTTATTAGTCCTTAGCAAGAGGCTGTGAATTTTCCTGCATATGAGGACTCCCATTCCCCAGATTCGTGTGTCAAATCCCTGATACATTTTTATCCCTTAGTAAGACTCCTGTAAGTTTTTGGAGATGTGAGGACTCATGTAACCCAGATTCCTTATTCTTCTGTAGCAAGAGGCCATGTAGGTTCCTGTGTATGAAGACTCCCATATCGCAGAATCCTACTTCATTCTCATCTATTCGTTGAATATTTCCTGATGAACGTAGATATACAATTGTTTGGATATCAATAGGAAGACTCACGTGTGGTACCTGGGAACTGTAATCCAAGTTCCCATGGTCCCCTCAACAAGACATTGTAAACATGTGGAATATAGTAAACTCAATATCCCAAATGCTACAAGCCCGACCACAAGAAAGTTCTGTACTTTGAGGCTACCTGAAACGAAGGATTTAGTAGCAAAATGCCAATTGATTCCTGGGGAACTGGATTATGGACGAAGATATTCATAAGAAACAAACGGAATTGTAGTTCCAGAACCTCGATTACATTTATCAAGAGGACTGTAAACTT
>NW_007249611.1:2558-5886 GCF_000164805.1 Carlito syrichta
CCTGTCAATGTTGATTCCAAACTCTGTATACAAAAAGACGGATGCCCAGAAGGTTCCTAGGGACGTGGAATAAATGATTCCTGGTTACCTTTAAAAATACGTACTAAAAAATTGGCAACTGCAAAATACTTGTCCCCTCTCAAAATAAGAGGTTAAACGGAAGGGGAAGGATTACAGTGTTCACCTTAAGACCAGAGTTACATTGAAATATGGCAAGAAGAATCTTTTTGTCCTAGAATCTGGCCTTAAATGTTCCGAGGACACGATTGAATTTGGAGTGCCCGATATCCGTTTAAAACTTTCAAGAGGAACAGAATGTTGCTGGAATCCTGAAATGACTGATTCGTAATATCCTCATGCTAAATTGCTCCGAAACAATTGGGGAACTCGAAGTCCTCTTTCTTGTTTGTCCCATAGCAGACACCATGGGAATTTTTTGGATTGAGGACTCGTACAACAAATATTCTTTATTCTTCCTTAGTTAGAGGCAGTGTAGTGTCCTGTATATGAGGACTCTCTTTCCCTAGATTGCTGTTTTGAACCCCTATTCGTGTTTAACACTTAGTAAGAGGCCATGTAGATTTATTGATAGAGGAACAGTGGAAAACAGATTTTTTCTTTTTTCTTAGCAAGAGTCCAAGTAGTTTCCTGTATATGAGGACTGCTATTACCCACATTCATGCCTCGAATCCCTGTTTCTTCTTTAGCCGTCAGCAAGATACCCTGTAGGTTTTCAGAACGGAGGACTCAAATAACCCAGATTCCTTATTTTTAGCAACAGCCATGCAGTTGCCTCTATATGAGTATTCCCATCCCAGATACGCGCATCAAAACCCTGATGTTTGTTTAGCCCTTAGGAAGAAGCCGTGTAGATTTTTGAAGTTTGAGAACATATGTCTCCAGATTCCTTATTCTTTCTTAGGAAAAGTCCGTGCAGTTGCCTCTATAAGAGGATTTCATTTCCCAAGATTATGCTTCAAAAACCCAAGTTGCTCTTTAGCCCTTAGCAAGACACCCTGACGTTTTTTTAGAGATTGAGGTCACGTGTAAATCAGATTCCTTATTCTTCCTTAGCAATAGACAGCACATTGTCCTGTATATGAGGACTCCCATTATAGATACTTACTCCCAAAAACCAATTGGTGGTTATCTCTTAGCAGTACGCTCTGTAGATTATTGGGATAGAGGCCTCGTGTAACCAAGATTCCTTATTCTTCCGTAGCAACAGGTCGTGTACTGTTCTGTATATGAGGACTCCTATTACTGAAATTCCTGCTTCATTCTCAGGAAGACGCCGAGACATTTTCTGATGACCTAGCATTCCAGTTGCTTGGATATCAAGAGAAAAAGGCCCATAAAGTTCTTGTGGAATTGGAACCCAATATCCCTGGTTCCCCTTTCAAAAACACACTAAAAATGTGGCGACATAGAAGCCCACATTGCTGATTAAACCTTATCAAGAGACCTTGTAGATTTAGGCGATTTAGAACTCCAAGAACCGGATTCCCTTTCCGTTCTCAGCAAGATGCCTCAAGTTTCCCTTTTTATGTGGATTCCAAAACTCTGTATAAAAAATGCAGATGCCCAGATGTTTCCTAGGGACGTGCAATCCATGATTTCTGGTTACATTTTAATCATTCGTACTAAATATTGGCAACTGCAAAACCCTTGGCCCCTCTCCAAATAAAAGTAGAAATGGAAATTTAAGGATTGCCAAGGTCTTCTTAAGACCAGAGTTACATCCAAATACAGCAAGAAGATAATTTTGTTCCGAGAATCTGGCCTAGTTGTCCCGAGGAACATAAGTGACTGTTACTACCAGATACCCATTTACAACTCTCAAGAGGAACAGAATGTTGCTAGGGACCTGAAATGACTGATTCATAATACCCACAAGCCAAATATCTCCGAAACATGAGACGAGTTCGAAGCCCTGATTCTTGTTAATCCTGTAGCAAGAAACACTGATAATTTTTCGGATTAGGGAGTAGTGTATCACAGATTCCTTATTCTTCCTTAGCGAGGGGCCCTGTAGTGTCCTGTATGAGGACTCCCTTTCCATAGAATCCTGTTTGGAAACCATGATTCTTGTTTAACCCTTAGCAAGATGTCATGTAGATATTGTGATGGAGGAACTGTGTAAAACAGATTTCTTCTTTCTCCATAGAAGAAGATCGTGTAGATTCTGTATATGAGGGCTGCTATTACCTTTGTTGCATCTTCCAAACCTTGATGCTTGTTTAATTCACAGCAGATACCCTGTTGTTTTTTAGGACTGAAGACTGGTATAACCCCAATTCTTTTTATTCCTTGGCAAGGGGCCGTTTATTTTCCTGTATATTAGGACTCTCATTACATAGATACTGTTTTGAATCTCTGATTCTTTTTTAGCACTTTCCAAGATGTCCTGTAGATTTTTGCGATTGAGGACTCGTGTAACCCAGATTCCTTATTCTTTCTTAGCTAACTGTTATGCAGTTGCCTGTATATAAAGACTCCATTTATCCAGATTCATGCTTAAAAAACCCTGATTCGTTTTTAACACATAGCAAGGCGACGTGAATTTTTTTTTGGGATTGAGGACATGAGTAACGTAGATTCTTTATTCTTACTTAGCAATAGGCAGTGACGTTTACTGTATGTGAGGACTACAAATACACAGAATCCTACTTCAAAAACCTGATTCTTGGTTACCTCTTTGGAAGATGGCCTGTAGTTTTTGCGATTCAGGACTCATGTAACCAAGATTCCAAATGCTTCCTCAGCAATATTACGTGTTGTTTCCTGTATATAACGACTCCCATTACCCAGCTTCCCGCTTCATTCTGCAGGATGCCACGACAGTTCCTGGTGACCGAGAATTCCAGTTGTTTGGATATCAAGAGAAAGACTCCCATAATGTTTTTGGGACCTGGAATCCTAGATTCCTGGTTCCCCCTCATAAGACCTCTCCAACATGTGGAATCTTCACAACCCAACATCCCAATTCCGACCTGCCGGCCCACAAGAATTTTCTGTAGTTTGAGGTCACCTGAATCGAGGGATTTTGTACCAATATGCCTTTTGATTCTGGGGAACATAATTATGGTCGTAGATGTTCCTGGGACAGAAAAGGTTGTGTAGGGCAAGATCCTTGATTACAACTAACAAGAGAACCAGAAAGTTCATGTGGATCTGTAATGAAAGATTTAACATATCCACAGAGCAAGTAGCTCTGAAAAGTGTAGGGACACAGAAGTCCAGATGGCTGATAAACCTTATCAAGAGACCCAGTAGACTCCATTTAATGAGAACTCCTGGAACCTGATTTCCTTTTCGTTCTCTGCAA
>NW_007249611.1:6314-9395 GCF_000164805.1 Carlito syrichta
CCGTGTAGTGTCCTGTATGTTAGAATCTCTTTCGCTAGATTCCTGTTTTGAAACCTAATACTTGTTTAGCCTTAGTAAGATGCCATATAGATTTTTTGATAGAGGAACCGTGTAAAACAGATTCTTCTTTTTTCTTAGCAAGAGGCCATGTAGTTTGCTGTATATGAGGACTGCAATTACCCACATTCATGCCTCAAATCCCTGATTCTTCTTTAGCCATCAGCAAGATGCCCTGTAGATATTCAGGATTGAGGACTCATATAACCCAGATTCTTTAATTTTAGCAACATTCGTGCAGTAGCTAGTATAAGAGTGCTTTCTTTCCCACATACATGTGTGGAAACCCTGATGCTTGTTTAGACCCTAGGAAGATGCCATGGAGATTTTTGGGGATAGAGAAAGCATTTCACCCAGATTCCTTAGTCTTTCCTAGGAAAAGTCCGTGCTGTTGCCTGTATATGAGGATTTTATTTCCCTAGATTATGCTTCAAAAACCCAAATTCGTGTTTAGCCCTTAGCAAGACACCCTGAAGTTTTTTTTGGGATTGAGGACACATTCTTCCTTATTCTTCCGTAGCAATAGACAGTGCAGTTTCCTGGATATGAGGACTCCCATTATCCAGATTTCTATTCCCAAAACCTGATTGGTTGTTATCTCTTAGCAAGACGCTCTATAGGTTATTGGGATGGAGAACTAGTGTATGCAAGATTCCTTATTCTTCTGTAGCAACAGTTCGTGTAGTGTTCTGTATATGAGGACTCCCATTACTGAAATTCCTGCTTCATTCTCAGCAAGACGCCGAGACATTTCCATGTGACCTAGAATTCCAGTTGCTTGGATATCAAGAGAAAGACTCCCATAATGTTCTTGTGGAATTGGACCCCAAGATTCCTGGTTCCCTTTTCAAAAGACGCCCTAAAATATGGCGACATAGAAGCCCAGAATGCTCATGAAACCTTATCAAGAGACCTTGTAAATTTAGGCGATTGAGAACTCCAATAACCCGTTCATGGATTCCCATTCAGTTCTCAGCAAGATGCCCAGATTTTCCCTGTCTATTTGGATTCCAGAACTCTGTATACAAATTGCAGATACCCAGATGTTTCCCAGGGACGTGAAATCCATGATTCCTGGTTACATTTTTTTTTATTTTGAAGTTGTGTGGGACAGTTAAGGCTTAGGTATACAATTGCGTTTCATTTAGGCACCCTGTTGATATGGGGTGTTTCCCTTTTCCCAAACAGATATTTGCTACTGTTAATCCCATCTCCCTCCCCCAACCATAGTTTCCCAGTACGGTCAGTCATTTTCGTATAGTATTGCATTGGATGTTTAAGTTCCAATATATGAGTGAGAATATGTGATACTCGGATCTTTGTTTCTGTGAGAGGTCACTCAGTATTATAGTCTCTAGTTCCATCCAGGTTGCTGCAAAATTCATGATTTTGTTCTTTTTTATGGCTGTGTAGTATTCCATCGTGTATGTGTACCATTTACCCTGAAAACTGAAACAACACAAGGATGCCCTCTCTCACCCCTCCTGTTCAACATAGTATTGGAAGTTCTGGCTCGAGCAATCATAGAAGAGAAGGCTATCAGGGGTATCCAAATAGTAAAAGAGGAAGTCAAGTTATCTCTCTTTGCAGACGACATGATTGTATACCTTGAAAACCCGAGAGAATCTTTCAAAAATCTCCTTACACTGATAAAGAACTTTGGCAAAGTCTGAGGATCAAAATAAATGTACAAAAGACAATCGCATTTCTATACACCAATAATAAACAAACAGAAACCCAAATAAAAAACACAATTCCATTCACAATATCCACAAAAAAATTGAAATACCTTGGCATCTTCCTAACCAGAGAGGTGAAAGACCTTTACAAGGATAACTACAAAACACTGCTCAAAGAAATCAAAGTTGACACAAACAAATGGAAATATATCCCATGCTCATGGATCGGAAGAATCAACATTGTGAAGATATCCATCTTACCTAAGGCAATATATAAATTCAATGCAATACCCATCAAATTCCTGGTTACATTTTAATAAATCGTACTAAATATTTGGCAACTGCAAAACCCTCGGCCCCTCTCCAAATAAAAGTACAAACGGAAATTTAAGTATTACCAAGTTCAGCTTAAGACCAGATTTACATCCAAATACAGCAAGAAGATACATTTGTTCTGGGAATCTGGCCTTAATTGTCCGAGGACCATAAAGACTTGTACTACTAGATACACGTTTACAATTATCAAGAGGAGTAGAATGTTGCTGGAGTCCTGAAATGACTGGTTCACAATACCCACAAGGCAAATATCTCCGAAACATGTGACGAACTTGAAGCCCTGATTCTTGTTTATCCCATAGCAAGACACCCTGAGGATTTTTCGAATTGGGGAATCGTGTATCACAGTTTCCTTATTCTTCCTTAGTTAGGGGCCACGTAGTGTCCTCTATATGAGGTCTCACTTTCCCCAGTATTCTGTTTGGAAACTCTGATTCTTGTTCAGCCCTTAGCAAGATGTCATGTAGATGTGATGGAGAAACCATGTAAAACAGGTTTCTTATTTCTCCTTAGCAAAGATCTTGTAGATTCTGTATATGAGGACAGCTTTTTCCTATGCTGCAGCTTCTAAACCCTGATTCTTGCTGAGCCCACAGGAGATGGCCTTTTGATTTTAGGACTGAGGACTGCTATAACCCCGATTCTTTTTCTTCCTTGGCAAGGGGCTCTGTATTTTCCTGTATCTTAGGACTCTACATACATGGATCCTGCTTCGAAACTCTGATTTCTTTTTAGCCCTTTCCAAGATGCCCTGTAGATTTTGGGGATTGAGGATTCTTCTAATCCAGATTCCTTATTCTTTCTTAGCACAAGGTCATGTAGTTGCCTGTATATAAGGACTCTATTTCCGCAGATTCATGCTTAAAACAACCTGATTCGGGTGTAGGCCAAAGCAAGATGACCTGAAGTTTTTGGGGATTGAAGACACGAGTAATGCAGATTTCTTATTCTTACTTAGCAATAGACAGGTAAGGTTCCTGTATGTGAGGACTCCCATCACTCAGATTCG
>NW_007249612.1:0-988 GCF_000164805.1 Carlito syrichta
GTCAAGGAAGCATGCCATTGGGGTAGCCGAATAGTCACAGAGCTGAATACTCTGTGAGGAGGCCAGGTAGTCATACAATGGGAAAACTGAGGAGGCACATTGTGGGAAACCCAAGGAGCCCCGCCATGGGATGGCCAATCAGGTGCACCACAGGGAAGCTAAGGAGATGCACTGTGAGTATGCTGAGAAGGTGTGCCACCAGATTCTGTGTATGTGTGTCTGGGGAAACCAATGAGCCATGCCATGAGGTGGCCAATCATGTGCACCACAGGGACGCTGAGGAGATGCACTGTGAGTATGTTGAGGAGATGTGCCACAGATGCTGAGTATGTGTGTCATGGGGCAACCAAGGAGGTGTACCTCGAGAAAGCTGAGGGGATGTGTCATGGTGAGGCCAAGGAGGTGTGGCACGCTGCACAAAGGCTGAAGAGACATGATTGTGAGGCTTAGGAGGCAGGGTGCAATGCAGGGATACTGAGGAGGCATGTTAAAGGATGGCCAAGGAGGAACACGATAGTGAGGCTGTGAGGCATGCTGTGGGGAAGTCACAAAGGTGCACCATGTGGAGGCTAAGACTATCACTTATGGGTAATCACTGAAGAAGTGTGCTGAGAATGAGCTCCAGGGTAACCAAGGTGATGCAACATAGGTATGTGATGGAAGGTTGATGGGGAAATGCTGAGGATGCATACCATGTGGATACCAAGGAGGCATGCCAAAACAATGCAGTGGAAACGTGCCATCATAAGGCTGAAAAGGTAAAGCACGCCATGGGGAGGCACAGAAAGTGTATCGTGGATATACCAAAAGTTCACATTGTGGGTTCTCCTAAAAGGTTCACAGAGAGGAGGGCAAGAAGTTGTGCTGCACAGAGGTTAAGGATGCACACTGAGGGAAGACCAAGAAGGTGTGCTGCAGAAGGGCCAAAAGGCATACTGCAGGATTGCCCAAAAGAGAGTCCAAGGAGGTGCAAATTAGGGATGCCAAG
>NW_007249612.1:1714-3050 GCF_000164805.1 Carlito syrichta
GAGGATGAGGAGGCATACTGCAGGGAGATTGTATAGGAGTACCACAGGGAGGCCAACAAGGCATGCTGAAGGGTCACTGAAGATTCATGCTGCAGGGAGGCCAAGGACATGTGCCATGAGTATAATGAGGAGTTGTGCTATGGAAAAGCTGAAGAGGCTTGCCATGAGTGGGTTGAAGAGATGCAGCTCAGGGATCCAAAGGAGGTGCACCAAGAAGAGTACAAGGGGGTATGTTGTTGAGAGGCCAAGGATGTGAACTACAGAGAAAGCCAGGAGTCACACCATGGGAACACCATGGAGGGAGCCAGGAAAATGCCATGAGTGAACACTGTGGGAAGATAAGGAGTCATGCTGTGAGGATGCTGAGGGCACATGCCACACGGACGTCAGGGAGGTACGCGATGGTGAGGCTGAAGATGTACAGTACACCACAAGGAACCAGAACAGGTGTGCTATGGGGAGGTTGAGAATGCATGTTATGGGGCCACCTAAGAAGCACGCCATGGGCAGGCTAAGGAAGTATGCCATCAGGAGGTTGAGTAGGTGCGCTGCAGGAAGGGTGAGGAGGCATGCCACAGGAAGGCTGATAGACAGGCTTTTGTGTCTCCAAAAGTTTTTTCCATGGAGAGGCAAGGAGCTGTACTGTGGGGTTCCAAGGAAGGGCATTGTGAGGTGTCGGAGGAGGTGCTCTGTGGGGAAGCCAAAAAGAGGAGAGGTGAGAATGTGCTCCTTGGGAAATACAAAGAGCACCACTGGGAAGTCAAGGACTGGTAGGCATGCCATGGGGAGTTCAAGGTATGTTGCTGGAAGGCCAAGGAGGTGCACCATGGGGAGGCCAAGCAGACACGCCATGGGAGGAAAAAGCCGTGTGCCGTGAGAATGCTGAGGAGGCACATCAGATAGGAGGTGCTAGGAGCGGCACTGCAGGAACACTGAGGAATCTCTAAGAAGGTGCACTGCATTAATGTAGAGGAGACAGCCTGCAGTGATACAGAGGAAGAAGGCCATGGGTTTGCCAAAGAGCTGCACCAAGGGACACCAAGGAAGTTCACCATGTGGTCAAGTAGATGTTCTGTGGTAAGACCATGAAAGCATGCTGTTGGGATGCTGATGAGATGCATCACAAAGAGGCTGAGTAGGGATGCTGTGAGGAGAATTAATAGGCATATCATATGGAGGTTCAGTGACATGCCACAATGAGTCTAAGGAGGAATGCCATAAAGAGGCTGAAGAGGTGATCCACGGAGAGTCAGAGGAAGTGCACCACTGGGACCATGAGAAAACATGCCATGAGTATACTGAGTAGTTGTGACATGTGTATGCCATGGAGGCACAC
>NW_007249613.1:0-17775 GCF_000164805.1 Carlito syrichta
AAGATGTGCTGTTTTCTTGCCAGACAGAATCTTTCATAACATGAGATTAGTGGGAAACACTGCAATAAAGAGAACTTTTGGTGAGGAGGATGCAGAACATGAAAATAGAGAATAGTTTGCTAACCATTCAATCAGCATTCTGTCTAGAGGGCACTATGAAAATATTCTGGAGGGAGAGAAAGGGTCAGGAAGCAAACAACCCTGACCCAGCAGCATGAGGATGAGAATGCAATAAAAGAAAAATCAGCAGAGGAGCTTATACAATGGATATACTATAGATAGCAGGAATGGGTGGTGAAATGTTAACTTTTTTGGATTTAATTAAATGAATCTATGAGTATGACATAGACAGAATCTGAGATGGAATTGGGCCATTTCTCAGGTTCCCTCTTTCATAGATTTGAATCAACCTGCTTACCAGTGTGTGAGCCTTACCGTGAGGTCATGAAGATTTAAACCTTGTCTTCTGAGCTTTCTTTAACTTTCTAAGTGAGGGTATTTTCTAAGCCATATGGCTTTATCAGGGGCCTCAAATCATAAACCTCTCCGCAGAGCCTGGGCAATCAATCCTAACTGCTTTTGTCTTCCTTCAGGCAAGCTGAGGTTCTCTCACTCACCACAGAATGCCTTTGGAAGTGTAAGGACAGAAGTAAGTCCAATGAAAAGGCTTTGGTGTTGCCAAGATTATGGAATTCCCTTCTTATATTAACTTATAAACTGGTAGTAAAATACAAAATAAAAGTGAGAAATCTCAAAAAAAATCTTATATTTCCCATGTTGGCTATTTCAATGGTTGAAACATACTTTGAATTTTAAATTCTTTCAAAAATATTTTGTGTGACTTTTCATAAAATGTACCCCGTTTTATGGACTATCTAGCAGGAATGCAACGAATGTAATCTCTGTTAATCCTATCCAGCTAAAAAACTTTTAGACCAATTTATGCAAAAATTTGGCAACCACACAAATGTACCACCTCTCACCTTCCTACTATCTGTAGTCTATCCATTATATAGCGTTTCTGCTTCTTTCTCTTTTCCTATGTGCTCATCCTCATGTTGCAGGAACAGGATGGTTTGATCCTTGACCCATTGTGTCCTTCCAAAATCTTCCATAGTACCTTCTAGATAGAACATCAATTGAGGGTTAGTAAAGTATGCTACATCTCTATCCTCTTCACTGAATGTCTTCATCGTTTGCTCTTCCATGGGAATCGATTACTAATTTTTATTTTTCTTCAAGTGGAGGCTGTTGATTGTTCTATATTCTTTGGGTTTGGCATCCTTTGAGCTCCCAATACCACCTCCTAAACCACTGTCTCTTTGAGACTTACACCATTTACCTTTACTACCCTCCAAGACTCTTGGTTGCTATAATTTACAAATCTCCCAGTTATCTCTTATCTGTTAAACCTTCAGGATGAGGTTCACAATCTTTCCATTTACTCCATGTTCTACCATCACTCTGAGCACCTTTGACATCTATATGTATTAGTTTTACATCCTGGCCTCTTACTTCTTTGACCCTAGTCTCCAGGGAGTGTCATGACAATCCACCTGTGGCCATATCCTTGAATTTGGCATCAGCCGTAAATGTTCCACCTTTGAAATATTAAGTCTGTGCATCTCACTTTTTGACTACTACTGCTGTGGAATGAATTGTGTCCCCCGAAAAATGTATATGCTAAGCCCTAGCACTCAATGTGATGGTATTAGGAGATGGGGCCATTGAAAGGTAACTGAATTTAGATTGAGGTCTTGAGGGTGGTGCTGGGACCCTCATGACATCAGTTCCTTTATAAGAAGAGGCACCAACGGGGGATGGTAGCTCATACCCACAATTCTGGCTACTTTGGGAAGCTTAGGAGGGAGGATCACTTGAGGCTGGGAGTTTGAGACCAGCCTGAGCAACATAGCAAGACCCTGTTTCTAAAAAACAAAAACAAACAAACAAACAAAAAACAGGCATGGTGGTATGCTCAGGATTGCTTGAACTCAGGAGTTCAAGGCTGCATAGAGCTATGATCATGCCACTGCACTCCAACCTGGGCAGCAGAGTGACACTGCTGTCTTTAAAAATAAGAAGAAGAAAGAGAGAAAAGAGAGATATCAAAGGACTTAGTCTCTGTCTCTCTCTCTCTCTCCCTTTCTTTCTTTCCTCTGTCATGTGGACTTCTACTCTCTAGAATTGTGGAAAAAAGTAATTTTTGGTTGTTTAAGCCACCCAGTCCATGATATTTTGTTAGAGCAACCCGAGCAGATGAAACAAGTACCTTTAGTCCTTTCATCTCTCTTGACATCTCCAGTTCCTTGTCTTTTCACCATTGATCTGCCTTTTCTTGAATTCACTTCCTTCCCTAATCAGCTTAGATTCTTAGTCTCTCATTGTAGCCATTTTCTTATCAATATCCCTAGATCCTTTGTTCACTGCCCTTTTATTGCACCTTCTTGGCAAAATGTTAATCTTGTTTCAACCCAGTTTTCCACTTTAACCATGCTTGTATCTGTGTTTTAGAGTGATATTGGAGAAAATCACACAATTACTTAGACAGTGACTTTGAAGATGACTGCTTGCTCACCAACCTCAAGGGTGCCCATTTCTTCTTTAATTTCTGTAATCTACTTCCTTACATTTCCAGCAAAGATAATTTTAAACATTCTCCACTCAAACTCTTTTTTCAATTCTTATCAAATGACATTGCCTCATATTTCATAGAGTACATAGTAATTGTCAGACAGAAGCTAGCTCAACTTCTTGCTTTTATGAGTTTACACTTACCTGTACCCATAATTCTTTGTCTTACAATGGCAGAAGAGTCCCTCTATTTTAAGCCAATTCTTCTTGTAATTAAGATCTAATTCCCTGCATTTCTAGTGTGTACCTAATGCTTTGACAATGTGCTTACACAGTGAGTGGGTAAGTGTGGTGTCTGGCTAAATGGAGAATCAGCATCAACCTACAGTTTCTGTCTGCCCGTAGCCTTCATAGATGTCCAACTTAGTGATGCGATTCCAGGCCTCAGTCACCCCAGGGCTGATGGATCCTCCTGCAGCCACGCAATGCTTCAGACTCTTGAATCTGTAGCTGGAGAGGCATCAAAAGTTGTTCTTTAGACTTATTCTACTAATGACAAGTCTGTTGTAAAAAGAATCTTGGAAAAAAATGATGCAGATATTGCCAAATATTATATATTAAAGGGTGGTTGAGTTCTTATTACGACTCCATTAGATAATCTCTTCAACACCCATAATGATCTGTCTCCAGGAAGATTCTCATTTACTCTTCTGGACAAGAGACATTAATGTTAAAAGTGAACCGATCAATACTAACTGATGGCAGGAAGCCAGCCTTGTGCAGAAACTCTTCAGAGTTTCAGTACATCTCCAAAGCCTGAGTTGTGTGTGAAGGCTGAATCAGAAACAATAGGATAAAGCAGAAACTAAGTTTGTAAAGTCTGTGGATGGAAAGAGAGCCACCAATTTTACAATTTGGCTCAAATTCTCTGGATATTATGAGACATTACCATGGGACCTCAGATGCAGATAGACTAGTAGTAAACATTTTAAAATAAACTTATAATTTACTTTTGCATATTTGATCGTGGTGATGGTGGAAAGATCAGCTGTGGGAAGAAGATTACAAAAAAACTCTTCATGGTCTTAGATAAAGGAAGGGTCACCCTGTGTATTTTGAACACAAAAATGTCAATTAATGGTTACATGATAGCTCGTCTGCATAAGACATCATCTGCCTACCCAGTTAGAACCTGAGACTAAGAAATATCAGAACTGGGAAACTGTTTATGAATTACCTCTCAAGGCATCATCATGTCATTTCCTTTGTATTATTAATTTCAGGGTATAAGTGAGAGTTGCCTATTTTAAAAATTTTAAATGCTTTTCTTTTAAGGGTATGAGAAGTAGTCTGAACATTTTATATGGTTATGGCATGTGGATGAATAAATTATATGTCATATATTTGTTGGCTGCTTGTATGTCTTCTTTTGAGAACTGACTATTCATCTCTTTTGCCCACTTTTTAATGGGGCTGTTTGTTCTTTTCTTCTCGGCACATTTGAGTTCCTTGTAGATCCTAGCTGTTAGACCTTTGTCAGACATACAGTTGGTAAATATTTTTCCCCAGTCTGTGGGTTGTCTCCCCGCTCTCTTGGTGGTTTCTTTGGATTTGCAGAAGCTTGTCAATTTGATGAGGTCTCACTTGCCTATCTTATCTCTTATGGCATGGGCACTTGGGGTTTTGATTGATTGCCAGTTCCAAGTTCCATTAGGGTGTCTTCTGCATTTTCTAAGGTTCTTATAGTTTGGGATTTTACATTTAAGTCTTTGATCCATTTAGAGTTGATTTTTGTGTAAGGTGATAGGTAGGGATCTTGTTTTAACCTTCTGCATGTAGTCAGCTGGAAGACATATGGCAGTCAACTGATACTTGAAAAAATGCTCAGCCTCACTAGTCATCAAAGAAATGCAAATCAAAACTACACTGAGATACTATCTAACTCCAGTCAGGATGGCTATCATCAATAACTCAAAAAACAGCAGATGATGGAGAGGATTCGGCGAAAAGGGAACACTTCTACACTGTTGGTGGGAGTATACACTAGCACAACCCCTGTAGAAAACAGTGTGGCAATTCCTAAAAAATCTAAAATTCAACCTTCCATATGACCCCGCAATCCCCCTACTGGGAATATACCTAGAAGAACTCAAATTACTCTATTAAAAAAGACATCTGCACACATATGTTTATTGCAGCATTGTTCACAATAGCAAGAACATGGAAACAACGATGCTGCCCATCAAAAGAGGACTGGATAAAAAAATGTGGTACATATACACAATAGAATATTATGCAGTTATAAAGAAGAACAAAATCATGAACTTCACAGCAACCTGGATGGACTTAGAGTCTATAATACTGAGTGATCTTTCACAGGAAAAAAGAACTGAGTATCACATGTTCTCCTCATGAGTGGACCTTGAACAATTATCGTAATACTATAAGAAAAGGATTGCCAGTAGTGGAAACTGCCGGGAGAGGAGCAGGGAAGTGGGATTGGTAATAGTGGGAATCTGCCTGCGGAAGAGGGGGCATACCTCATCAACAAGGGTACCTGCATAACAAACATTTGTATACCTAACCCTGAATTGTACCGCACATCTTTAAAATAAAAAAAATTAAAAGGAAAAAAAAAGATATGCCATATTTGAGCATAACTTTAAAAAAATTTTAGATTCTGGGGTACATGTGCATGTTTGTTAAATGGGCATATTGTGTACTGTTGAGGATGGGGCTTAAGGTGCCCCATGCCCCAGATAGTCAACATTGTACCTGTTAGGTGATTTCTGAACCCTAACCCCTCACCTAACCTCCCTTCTTTTAGTGTCTTCAGTGTGTCTTATATTTCCATCTTTGTGACCATTAAGTTCCCACATATAAGTGAGAACATGCAGTGTTTGATGTTCTGTTTCTGAGTTATGAACATAACTATTCTTAACTTGCTCTATAAAATGCCAACAAACTAGGTATTTCTTCATGTCATCATAATTTAATATGCTAGTGTTGTTTGCTACCCTAAACGCTTCCTTCTGTAGAATATATGTCCTTCTTCACAGAGCTAAAGTGAAGCTTAGAGTTAAATAATTATTTAGCAAATGCTAAGGCTTAATACAAAGCTTTGGAACCTGAGATTTTTCATTAATCTTTATTGATGTTGATTAGCATGTCTACTTCTCAATGAGTGCCCTAGAGAATTCTAGAATATGTGCAAAGATGCTAATTTCAGCAGCTTGGAAACCATCCAAATACTTTTGATAAGTACTTGGCTCATTAACATACAATTCATTAATATTAAGGATCACTAGGCAATGTTTAAAATATACTATGCATATTATCATAAATAGAGTTCTAAGGTGCAGTGTGGAATGAAAAATGCAAGTTTCACCATGATATTATAAAGTATGGTATCATCTATATAATCCTGCTTCATGGGAATGAATAGATAGGCATAGATAACATTTACTTTTAAAAGGATTAGATGGATTTATAGCTAGTGGGGGAGGTGGTCTTTGTCTTTAATATTTACCTTTTAAAAACAGGTAATATCTTATCTTTAATGTTTATCTTCTTAAATGGAGGTGCAATTACCCACTAATTAAAAAACCCAAACTTCTGATTATAATTAAGTTTTATATTCTGGACTCTTGTGGGACCAGAAGATACAGACTTCAAAAATGATGAGGGAATAAAAAAATCCTATACCATAATGGAGTAATTGTCATAAATGGCAAAAAGATGGGTGTTAATAAGGGTTCCTAGTCTTTTTTATGGCACCCTAAGAGATTCTCTCTTACCTGGTGAAATATTTGTGCTGAAGCAGTTTCTGGTACATCCATGGGTTTCCAGATAGAGTGGTGATGGGAAACCTGGACAGGGCCTGGGCCCCCAAGGAAGGAAAAACCAAATCTGTATGTGAAGATGAGAAAATCAGACTTTGGGTGGAAAAGGTACAGCAAAGAAGGACATTAATTTTGAGACTCGGCTGGGGCACGTCCTTTATCTTGAGGATTTAGTGATTCCTCACCCTCTAGACATGAACCTTGGAAGATAATTTAGCTTTAGTTCTCTGAATCTAGGAGCTATCAAGTTCATCACAGATACCTGAATGGATACACAGTCAGGCATTTGCTTCTGAATCTCCCAAGACCCTTGTTTAGATCTTTATTGCCTTGAATAATAAACCTAGATGTTGCCAGTGAGATTTTTGATTGTGAAGGCAGTTTAGAGCTTAGCACAACAGTTTAGACATTGTGCTCTGGAGTCCATGAGACCACAGTTTAATTCCTAGTTCCACTTCTGTGATTCCTTGGGCTAGCTACTTAATGTCTCTTAGGCTTTGTTTCCCCAGTTCTTGCCTCAGCATTGTTGGGGAAATGAGACAAAATAATGCATATACAGTGCCAGTAAGTAGTCAACAAGTGGTAGCTGATATTAATATTACTATCATCTTTATTATCAGTATGTCCTTTTAAGTTTCCTTTTCAGTGGTACAGCTGAAATAGTCAAGTCCTCCTAATACTAAAGGGTCTAGAGAAGTGGGAGGGCACTGCTCTCAGAAATAGAAAAGCGTCTTCAAGTCAAGATCACATTCCAAATTGAATTCTTGCCCATTTTAGATATGAGTCAGTAGATCATGGCTAATAGCCCCTTCTGGCCCTTGTCCTGCACAGAGCACACAAACAACTGCTCTTACATTTAGAACAGTCTCAGGGCAGAAGGTTGGCATGTGATGCAGAAACACACAGGCTCCTTGGAGCCAAGCTCCGAAGGCAGTGCTCAGAGATAAAGTTCCACCAAAGGCATCACCCAGACTCCATAAGACATCTGTCGGCTGGAGATCCATCCACTGTCTGAAGAGAAATGGGCAAAACTATGTGAATTCTTTCATGGTGGTACTAGCAATGACAATAATCACGCTGGATCCCTCTCAGCTATGTGGATTTTCTGTTCTTCCTCTTTTCCCCCATCCTCTTAGATTTTTGATCTATAGTAATTTAGTTTTGATTCTTTGGTATATACCTTCCCACCCTGTTCTCAGTTCCATTCCTTGTCTCAATATTGACACTCTGCAGTCTTGAGGAAGAAACTCCTTTCTTTGTTTTAGGCCCATTACACTCTCCCTTCATTCCCAAGAGAGGCGCTCTCAGACCTGTATAGGCTGTGTGAAGATACCTGGAGGCCTGGCTAAATCCCATTCCCAGACCATACTGGGAATACTCGACCAGTTTGGGAGTACCCATTTTCCTGTTGGTGAAGAATATTGCCATTGGATCTTGACTGTCAGTCCTCACGCAGGTCTTCCTTGGAGGGGCAACTCTGTAAGTCACAAAAGAGGCAACAGCAAGTTTTTAATTTGGGTTCTGACTTGGAACCTAGCCTTCTGGATTGGTAAGCTCTAATTTTTTTTTTTTTTGAGTTGGAGTCTCACTCTGTCACCCAGACTGGAGTGCAGTGGCCACTCCTGGTCACCGCAGCCTCGACCTGCTGGGCTCCGGCGATCCTTCCGCCTCAGCCTTCCGAGTAGCCGGAATTACAGGCATGTGCTACCACGCCCGGCTGATTTTTTGATTTATTGTAGAGATGAGGTCTTGCTGCCCAGGCGGGTCTCGAACCCACGGGCTCAGGCAATTCGCTCACCTCAGCCTCCCAAAGGCACGGGATTACAGGCTGAGCCACCGAGCCCGGCTAGGCTCTAATTTTTTAAAATAACACCTGGTGTCTTGGTATATTGGGGGAAGATTTGCTAGAGGGGCAGCTGCCATTTTTTACTTTTGTTTTTTAATTTTTATTTTTTTCATTGTCAGACAGGTAGTGTGCCAATGTCGTAACAAGGTTTGAGGGTGGCATATCTTGCATGTACACGTGAACACCCAATCATCACACTTATGAGCTACAAAAGGATCATTACTTTACAAAATTTTTGCATTGACTTTTGTTGCACAAGAATTATATGATGCATTTACACCCCAGCCTTATTTTTTCCTTGTCTAAGGCCCTCTATTCACTTGATTGTTCAAGCCAAAAATCTGTGGAAATCTTTGCTGTCTCTCTTTCCCCATACGCCTGTCTACCATACCACATCCTAGTTATTGGCAAGACCTGGCGACTCTATCTCCAGAACATGTCATGAGTCTGTCTCTCTTCACTGTCTCTACTCAGGTTGGGGGACTGGAGTGAAGCAAGTGGAACATTTGCCATATTCATGATATTTTAGGGGATGCCATCACATTCAGGAGTGAAGATAAATCATTTTTTAGTGAAATATTTAAAAAAACTACTGCATAAATTCATAATAAATAAAATATCAACATTTTAAATAATGATGGGACAATGAGAGCTCCCAAACTGGTCAAATATTTCCACTATGGTTTGGGAATAAATTTTAGCCAGGTTTCAAGGTATAGTTTTACACAGCCTATGCTCAATCTGGTACTTGTATGACTCATCTCACTTGATCACCCTAATCCTGTCCCTGGTTTCAATACAACTTTATTGAGCCAGGCTCAGTGGCTTAGCCTGTAATCCCAGCACTTTGGGGGGCCGAGGCAAGTGGATTGCCTGAGCCCACAGGTTCGAGACCCACCCGGCAATTTGGCGAGACCTTGTCTCTACAATAAATAAAAAAAATTAGCCAGGCGTGGTAGCAAGTGCCTGTATTCTGACCACTTGGAAGGCTGAGGCAGAAGGATCACTGGAGCCCAACAGGTCGAGGCGGCGGTGGCCAGGAGCGTGCCACTGCACTCCAGTCTGGGTGGCAGAGTGAGACTCCAACTCAAAAACAAAAACAAAAACAAAAATCCTCAAAAAACATTGTTTATAAAGATAGGAGCTGGCTTGTCGGCAGAAGTTTGCCCATTTGACTTTTTGAATTAAAATATTTTTAATTATTTTATTTAAAAATGTATAAAATTATTGAAATGAATAATTGCAAACATGATATAAACATATGTAATACATATTTAAAATTGTATATAGATTTTTAAACTTTAATTACAAAAATTGTTTTATAATTCAATTTTTCAAAATTGTGTTTTAAATTTAAGATATTATTTCTTTGATCACTGAATTTTTCAGTGCCCCTTTAAATTTTGTGGCCAAGACGAATTCCTCATTTGCCTCGCAGTCCTGTCTCATGGCCACCACTGTGACCCACACCAACTTGTTGTCTCACCTGGATGTCTGCAGAAGTCTTCTGCTAGGTCTCTTTATCACCTTTTTAAAATTCTCATTGTTCATACAGCAGTTGAATGAATTTTTGAAATGTCACTCAGACCAAGTCCTTCTCTCAGTGTTTTCCAGACGACTCCTGCATGGCCTGAAAGACCCGCTGCAGTCCCTCCCACCCTTGTTCTTCAGCCTCCTATCCTCCTACTCTCTTCCTCACTCACACACTTCAGGCACCCTGGTATTCTTTCTGTTCCTCAAACAGGTCAAGCTGGTGCCCATCTCAGGTCTTGCTCCTTCATGTTCCCTATACCAGAAACACGATTCCCAAGGATCTTCTAAAACCTGGCTCTGTGGTGTGCACAAATCTCAGCTTAAATGTCCTCTTCTCAGAAGCCACCATCTAAAATAATTCCCTCATCTCCATATCAGGTCACTTTATCTCATTTACCTGGTTGTGTTTTGGAGTTTCTTTTGGAATCTGTATTATTTTGAGAATTTTTGTGTTTTCTTTGCTATTTATTTTGTTTTCTAGAATATAAACTCCATGAAGGCAGGGACTTTGTCTGTCTTGCTCACTTTTACATTTCTGGACACTAAAATATTGCCTCCTAATAACCACTTTTATAGTTATCATATTTGATACAGTAGTAGTTCCCCCTTATGCTTGAGGGATATGGTCCAAGACCCCCAGTGGATGCTCGAAGTCACGAGTAGTAACTGAACCTTATGTACACTGTGTTTTTTCCTATACACACATACCCACGGTAAAGTTTAATTGATACAACTAGGCACAGCAAGAGATTGACAACAATAACTGATAATAAAATATAACAATATAATGTAATAGAAGTTATATGAATCTGGTGTCTCTCTTTCTCTTCCTGTTTCTCATAATATTTTATGATACTCACTTATTTTGAGCCATGGTTGACCACAAGCACTGAAACTACAGAAAAGCGGAAGCATGGATAAGGGGGGCTACTATATTTGGCTAATCAGAGGATGAACATGGCATCATCTCATTGTTTCACTAAGTATTTTCCTATTTCTCAGTGAGGGTATGTTTTTTTTGTCATGTTTTGTAATGTGATTACTGGTCATTAATACTTCTATCACCTATTTTTTATACCCTCTTCCAGAATGAATGCTCAAGTATAAGTCAGGAGATGAGACTTTTACTCAGACTGAGAACTTTTAAGCCAGACCAGGGGTTTTTGTATTGGGGGATAGTCTGCTGTCCAGCTTCCCATTCTGACTACTCACCCCACCTTCTTGTACATCTTCCCATCCTCCCAAATCCGACATTTTCTTGACTTAAGCAGCTTGCTTTGTTATCACTTACTGAAACAACTCCTTGAAGTCCAGCCATCCATCATAGCTCTTATCTGACACCAGTAGCTTGGTCTTCAAGGTGGGACAGTTGAACATGACAGAGTCCACGACTGGAGCCATAACCTCACCAGACACAACACACTGGGCCTTAGACATGCGTAATCGACAGCAAATTTCCTTGGCAGGCAGCTGGGGGCTCCCAGGTATAAAGGTGATTCCTAAAACACCATGAAAGAATGCTTCATTCACATCTTTTAAGTAGAGAATATTTCCCCAAGTGTCCTGGCAGGCACAGATGGGATCTCTGAATTACCATCTCTCTCTGGGGTGTTTCCCTTCTGTTGGGCCAATGACACAATGGCAGCTGGGGAAGAACTGAGACGGGTAGGAGACTGAACTCATTGAAGCAAACCAGCTATGAGTGGCTCTGCTGATGTTATCTCTTCCTCTCAGGCAGTCCTGAGTTTACAGGTTAGGTGTCAGCTACTACTTGCTACTTGAAATGGATTTTGCAACTGTAGTGCAAGGGAGTTATGAAAACTTCCTCTTTTGTTGTTCTCTCCTTGCTTGAGAATGGCTTGTACTGTGGATTCCTGAATTTGCATTGGAAATAAAACAGTTCTTTCCTCTCTTCTTGGGCTGTTTCTGTAGATTCTCTTTCATCCACCAGTTGAGAGCCTCCTATGAGACTGGCACATACTGTCCTAACAGAGGCTTTCCTTGACTTCTCAAGCTTGGAGAATGTCTGGGAGCAACTTATGATGCCACTATGATTGTCTTGCAACAATCCTTATGCTCCCTTCTATACACTCTGCTTCTTACATTGAAATCTCTTGGATACTATGAGAAGGTCATTGTTCATAATAGCCCAAGCATAGAAACAAACTAAATATCTATAAACTGATAAACAAAATGTGGCATGTATATTTACACAATGAAGTGCTATTAATTCATTAAAACAAATAGAGTAATGACACATGTTACAGCATAAATGAACCTTGAAAACATTATGCTAATAAAAGAAGCCGGGAACAAAGGGCCACATATTGCATTATTCTATTTATGTGAAATATCCAGAAGAGACAAATCCAAAGAGAGAATGTAGATTCATGTTTGCCAGAGGTTAGGGAGAAGGGAGATGTGGAGTGACAGCTAACACATGTGGGTTTCCTTTGGGGGTAATGAAAATCTTCCAGAATTAGATGGTGGTGATGGTCACACAATTGTGTGAATATACTGAACTACAGGGTTGTACACTTAAAAATAGTGAATTGTATGGTCTGTAAATTATATCCACAAAACAAAAGTCATAAGGAATCAGATCTGGAATGGACTGGGGAGTTCATCTAGTTCAAGTTTCTCAATGTGCTCATGGGAAGACTGAGGGACAAAGTGAAAAAGACTTGTTCAAAGTCACTCACTGTTATCTTATCGCCATCAAGTGATCCTTTAGCATCTAGTATAGATAGGAAACTGCAACCGTCAGTAACATAAATAAGCTATCTGTCTATAGATAACTGCAAACACCTTTTAAGTATCCCCACACTTAGATGAAGCATTTGAAAAGCAGTGCTAAATAGCGTTACTTTATTTTCTCTGTTGATGTGTAAGAACTCTTTCTATATTAAAGTAATCAGTCACTTATCTCTCATATGTTGCAAACAATTTTTTTCTATTTTGGCATTTGTCTTTGCCATGGTCTGAATGTGTGTGTTCCCCTCCCCAGCCCAAATTTATATGTTGAGATTCTAAACCTCATGGTGATGGTATTAGGAGGTGGGACCTTTGAAAGGTGATCAAGTTATGAGGGTAGGCTCCAATGAATAGGTTAGTGGCCTTAAAGCCCCTGGGAGACTCCTCATGCCTTCCATCATGTAAGAATACAGCTAGAAAAATCCATATATGAAACAGAAAGCTGGCTGTCACCAGACACACCATCTGCCTTGATCTTGAACTTCCCAGCCTCCAGAACTGTGAGAAATAAGTCTATGTTGTTCATAAGCTACCCAGTTTATGGTATTTTGCTCTATCAGCCTGAATGGACTAAGCTAGTCTTTGAATTTCATCTGTGGTGTTTTAAGAAAAAATATTAGAACTTTATAGATAAAAATGTATCTAAAAATAATCTAACAGTTCCTCCTTTTCTTTGTTTACAGATGTAATGTTGAAATTTCTTGTGAGAATGAACATGTATTTTTAAAACCAATTGACTTATCATATCAAATATTTCATAACAATTGGTAGAGCACCCATGTGTTGTTAGAGCAGTTACTCTGCAACTTGCTGGATGTCACCCAAAGGGCATGTCAGATGCAATTATATAGAAGGATCACATATATATGGAGAAAGAGAGGTGTGCATGCTGGTCCCTTTACTAGATCTGTCATACAGATGCATCTTGTACATTATGGTGATTTTTTTTGACAAAAGGAATTTTAAAAATTTTATAAAGTGTAATACACTGTTTTTCTTGTTTGGGTATTTGATATCATATCTATATCTTCCCTGAGATTATGTATTTCCTTATATTTTCTTCTAATACCTGGGTTTTCTTTGACATTTCAATTTTTAATTGTTCATTTGAAATCTATTTTGGTCCATTTTTGGGGGGTAGAGTTATGTCACTTTATGTTTTCAAACAGTTATTTTTAAATTATTTAAGAATTAATCCATACTTTCATTACTGGTTTAAAATGCCATGACAACTTCTTATGCATACTATGTCTGTTTCTGGGCTTTCAGTTTTGTTTTTGTTCATTTATCCTTGTACCATTAGTAAACCATTTTAATTACTGTTAAATGCAAATGATAGCCCTTCCTCTTCCACCATTGTACTGGATATAGCCAAGGATATCACTGTGTGTAACTTAGCCTCAGGTAGGAAGAGTTTCTGGTTGCCCTACCTGAAGTGGTCCCATGTCCTTTCTCAGATACAGATCATTTGTCCCTCAGGATAACTCAGTCCCTTGGAAATTGGAACAGTCAGGAGCCTGGGTAGACCTGAAGGTAGGGATCACTCCCTTACTTTCTTTGTGTGCCTCCTACAACTGACACCTTGTATTTTTTGTTTTTTGTTTTTTGTTTTTTTGTTTTTTGGTTGTTGTTTGATTTATTTTGCTTTTCATCTAGTAGTCCTGTTAGCAGGCAAAGGCAATAGGCTAGGCTATTTGTGGCAACTTCTAATGATATGAATTTGGCTCATCCCACTTTGGTTTTCATAGGAGCCTCCTGACTAAAAAAAAACGAGTATGTCTCCATCCTAAGGATAGAAAGTCAAGTGCCATAGCAAACAAAGAAGAATGATATTAGGGGTAGGCTCCTTTTCAGTATCCTTCACTTCTCCCTGGCACATGACTGAAGCATTTATTGCTAGTCATATTTGTGTTGGAGCAGTGAGCCTCAGAGGCATGAATGTCCAAAGAAGCAGCTCTATCCCAGCAATAACCACAAGCTGGTCCCAAGCTCATTTTGGTGACCCTCAAGGACTGTTTTATATTGGATATAGAGGAGCTTTTACAGATGTTCCTACACTCTCTTTTTAGAAATGAAGAAACTGAGGTCCAGAGAGGGCAAAGCATGTTTACTCAGTCTTCCACTTTGATGTTGACTGTGTTTGGACAGAGCTCTACGTTTCCCTGAGATAAGCGGTCTGCGAGGTGGTCAGGCACTCTATGTTAATCTTCACAACAATCCTATAAGACTGGCAGCATTGCTGTCCCTATTTTATAGACAAGGAAACCAAGACTCAGAGAGGTGCAGTGTTGCAAAGGTAGTCAGCGATGGAGCTGGAATTTAAACCCAGGTCTGTTTAAAGATTCTCACACTGTGATAAGAACTCAGGTATCAGATGAACACCTCTCTAAAATCTCTCCATTCTGTGAATGATTGAGGCTGGGATTCACTTGAGCCTTCAGACCTAGAAGTCCCTCTCACATGCCTTATCCAGTTGCATACAGGCCAGGCAGATCCAGTAGGTTTCCGGTGTTGGGGGCAAGATTATCATCAGTCGGTCTCCACGACTAAGGGCACAGGTATCTGAGAGGATGCTAGCTGCCTTCTGGGAGAGTCGAGCCATTCTTTCAAAGCCCCATCTGTCCTCTTCACCTTTGGCACCAACCTCCCAGAGGGCAGGGTAAGGCCCCTTGAATCCATCCTAATAAAAGTGATCAAAATATTGAATATGAGTCAGGGTGGATATTAGTGACAGGAGGCCTCTGTTGCCAGATACCACCCTTGAGTGACTGGATCTTGAAGAGAGGCCAGGATGCCTGGGTATTGGGGGCAGTGACTGTTCCTCAACTGGCACAGAAATATTTCATGTTTAAACTACTAGCATGACAGTACTGGTGGGTTAATGTCAGATCTGAGCCTAGGAAAGAGCCTCTTGGGAGAACTCAGCAAGTAGAATGGTGAAACTGACCCTATTCAGGATAGTAAAGATTTCTCAGAGCAAGAATCTTACTGGTGGGTATCTACCCAAAGGAAAATAAAGCATTCTATTAAAAGGATATCAACAGTCAAGTATTTATTGCAGCACTATTCACAATACAAAGTCATGAAATCAATCTAAGTGTCCATCAGCAGATGATTTTTTTATACAACTTTATTTTATTACAGAGATGTGGGGTGCAAGGTCAGGATTAGGTACATAAGTAATCTAGCGTAGGTGAAATTTGGGTTTTCAACTGGTCCTCACTTCCCTTGGTTTAGGACCAGGCAGCCTGTGTGTTGTTATGTGCCTCTCCCCCTTTGCTGGCAATGTCCTGCAATGGCTGATCCCTCCCTTGTGTTATTGTGATTAATGTCCGGGTCCCACTTATGAGTGAGAGCATGTGGCGTTCTTTGTTTTCATTAGCGAATAATTGGATAAAGACAATGTGGTGCTTATACACCATAGAATACTATGCAGTCATAAAAAGAATGCAATCATTTCTTTTGCAGCAACATGGATGGATCTGGAGGCCATCATCTTAAGTGAAATAACTCAGAATCAGAAAATCAAATACCACATTTTCTCACTTATAAGTGGGAGTTAAACAATGGGTACACATGGGCATATAGATGGAAAGAATGGACTCTGGGGACTCCATAAGAGGGGAGAGTGGGAGGGGCTGAGGATTTAAAAAGTACCAGACAGGTCATGCTGGCTCATACTTATAATCCCAGCATTTTGGGATATCGAGGTGAGAGGATTGCCTGAATTCATGGGTTGGAGACCAGCCTGGGAAACTTGGCAATACCTCATCTTTACAATAAATAAAAAAATTAACTGGGTGCGATTGTGTGTGCCTGTAGTTCTAGCTACTTGGAAGACTGAGGCAGAAGGATCACCAAAGCACAGCAGGTCGAGGCTGTGGTGGCTGTGAGTGTGCCATTGCACTCCATCCTGGGTGACAGAGTGACTCCAACTCAAAATAAAAAGAGGAAAAGAAAAAGAAAAAGAATATAATTCCTAGGCTGGGCGCAGTGGCTCACACCTATAATCCCAGCATTTTGGGAGGCCGAGATAAGAGGATTACTTGAGTCCAGGGGTTCGAGACCAGCCTGGGCAACTTGGTGAAATCTCATCTCTACAATAAATAAAAAAATTAGCCTAGTGTGGTGGCACATGCCTGTGGTTCTAGCTTGGAAGTATCACCTGAGCCTAGTAGGTGGAGGCTGCAGTGGCCAGTAGCATGCCATTGCCCTCTAGCCTGGATGACAGAATGAGACTCCAACACAAAAAACCAAAAATAAAAATTACCTACTGGGTACAGTGTTCACTATTTGGGTGATGGGTACACTAAAAGACCAAACCTCACCATTACACAATCTATCCATGTGACAAACATGCACATGTACCACCCGAATCTATAAAAAAGGAAAAAAGAAATCACTGCACAATCCTGTTAGTAGAGAAAGAATGCCCTTCTCCTGCTCCATTCTGGTATGGTTCCTATTCTAAATTATACCTATTGTTCAATGCATCTTATTTTTTAGTGAAGCAATTTTTGAGGGGGAAATAATTTATTTTCCATTATTGTTCAGTGATGGCATAGATGAAGGTACATAAACCTTTCAAAGTATCTTCATTCTGATGAAGCCTTTCTCTCCTTGCCAAACAACACAGGTATTCCTCCCTCCCTCCCTGAAGATAGAGGGAAGGAGGATTCCTTCTTTCCTTCCTTTCTTTTTTCCTTCATTCCTCCTTTCGGTCCTGTTTCTATTCTCACCTCTTTCCCCCTTCCTCCTTTTCTTCTTTCCTACCTTCCTGATTTCATTTCTGTCTTCCTTCCTCCATCTCTTTCTCTCACCTTTCTTCTCGTTCCTCCATCCATCTCAGAAAACTCACAGAATTGTTGCCCTGTTCTAACCATTTCAGAACCTCTCATGATAATGAGAATTGGTGGGGGTAAGTAGGAAGCATTCCCCAGCCCCATCCCATCTCATGACCAATAACAAGCACAACCATACCCCATCCCTCATCAATTTTCTATCTTCCTGTCTACCATATTTGGATGGGTTTCAGGGCCAGGCCACTAGTGATATATTTTATTTCTGTGGTTATGGGAATAATTTCCATTACCTTTCTATAATATCTTTGCATGACCCAAGTAACAGCTCTGCTCATATCACTCAAAAATCTTCACTGGCTCCCCACAGCCCATCAATTCAGATCCAAACTCCTTTCCTCAGCCTTCAGGACCTTTGTTAATTTTT
>NW_007249614.1:0-16001 GCF_000164805.1 Carlito syrichta
TAGGAGAGACCCAGCTACTGTGCCACACATTATATAATGGGCCAAGTCAAAAGGACAACCTTCACATAGGGGAGTCAGTCAGTAGGGTACCCATTATGAAGATGGCCCCATAAGTTTGACATCCATCAGAGTTGCCAGCTAGTCACTGGAGAAACCTTTATGGAGGAAGACAGTCACTGGGCAAGAATCAAAGTGGTGGCACAGTCAGTGGGGCAAGATATTGGAGGATGTTTAGTCACTGTTTCACCCATATGATGGAGACCCAGTCACTGAGTATCGTTCACAGAGTAAGCCAGTCACTATGTCACTCATCAGACAGGAGAGTCACTCACTGCGGCACCCATCACAGAGATTGGCCAGTCACAATAATCACACAACTAAGAGGAGAGCTAGTCAATGGGACTCCCATTACAGAAGAGGACTTGTCACCTATCACAGGAGAGGGTCACTCACTAGGATACAAATAGTGGAGAGTTGCCAGTCATTTGCACTCCAATTACAGAAGATGGTATCACTGGGGAACCCATCAAAGGAGGTCCAGTCACTGGGCCTTCTTTCAAAAAGAGAGCTGGTCACAGGGGCAATCATTTTTTAGGAGAACTAGTAAGTAGGACATCCATCACAGAGGAGGGTTAAGTGGGTGACCAATATGGAGGAGTGCAAGTCACTGGGGGCACCAATTACAGAGGAAGCCCAATAACTGGGTCATCTGTCATAAAGGAAAGCCAGTCACTGAGGAGTCCATTACAGTAAGGACCAAACAATGGGACACTCTTTACAGAAGAGGACTTTTCATTCCAGTACACATTACAAAAGATTGTCAGCCACTGGGGTATCAATCACAGAAGAAGTCAGTCACTGGGGCACCCATTATGAATGAAGCCCCAGTCATTGTAACTCACCTCACTGATGAGGGCTAGTCAATGGGTGTACCCATCATATATGAAGACAAGTCACTGGGGCATTACAGGGAAGATCCAGTCACAGGAGGACACATTATGGAGGAGGCCTAGTCACTGGGACACCCATCACAAAAAAGGAACCATCTCGAGGGCACCTATTATAGAGGAGAACCAGTAACTGAAACTCCCCCCCAAAAAGAGGGCTTGTCTCTGGGTAAATCATTATGAAAGAAGGTCTGTCACCTAGGCACCATTACTGAGGTAGATCAGTCACTGGGACATTTTTCACAGAGGAGGACCAGTTTCTGGGACATCCATCACAGAAAACAGGCAGTAATTGAGGCACCCAATGTAGAGAAGCTGAGTCAATGAGGCAACAACCACAGTGGAGAGACAGTCACACATATTACAAAGGTGAGCCAGTTACTGGGGCACCTATCAAAGAAGAGGGCAACTCACTGGGATGCAAATTATGAAGTTGGTCCAGGAACTAGAACACATATCACAAAGAAGGGGTAGTCACTCAAGTATCCCATTTGGAGGAAGACCAATCACTGAGGCATTAATTTCAGAAGAGGTACAGTCAGTGGAGCACCTATTATAGAGGAGGCAAGGTCAACGTGACACCATTCATGGAACCTGGGGCATCCATTACAGAGGAGGTGTTGTCACAGAGGCACACATTTTGGAGATGACCAAGTTAATAGAACACCTATCACAGAAGAGGGCTAGTCACTGCGTTATCCATCTCCATGGATGGCCAGTAATGGAGGCACCAAACACAGAAGGATCCTAGTCACTGGGAAACACAACACAGAGTAGGGCTAGTTATTTGGGCACCCATGATACATGTAGGTCAGTCATTAATGCACCAATCATAATGTAGGTCCAAATACTGAGCACATATTATGGAGGAGGCCCATTCAGTGGGACACCCATCACAAAGAAGGCCCAGTTAATGTGGCATCCATTATGAAGGAGACCCAGTAAGAGGGACACACACAATAGTCACAAAAGAAAACATCACAGAGAGGAGCTAGTCACTGGGACACCTATCACAGAAGAGGGCTTGTCACTTTGGCACCCATCACATAGGAGGGTAAATCACTGGGACATCCTTTACAGAGAAGGCCCAGTCATTGGGGCAACTATCACATATGAGGTCCAGTAACAGGGACACCTTTCACAAAGAGGTCAAGTCACTTGGATACTTATTATTGATTAGGTCCAGTAAGTGGGACACCAATCACAGAAGAGGGCAAGTCACTTGGGTAGCCATAATATTGGAACACCAATCATTGTAACACCAATCATAGACAAGGCCCAGTCACTGAGGCAAACATAATGGTAGAAGGCCAATTTCTGAGGTACTAATTATGGAGAAGTCCCAGTCACTGGGGAAACCTTCACAGAAGAGAGGCAGTCTCTGGGACACCCATTATACAGGAAGTTCAGTCACGGGGGCATCTATTACAAAAGAGAACCAACACTGGACCTCAATCACTGAGGAAGATCAGTCACTTGGGCACCCATCACAGAGGAGAGCCAGTCACTGGGATATAAACTATGTAGAAGGATCAGTTAGTGAAACACCCATCACAGAACACGACTAGTAATTGGGGAACCAAACTTGGAAGACAGTCTGCCGCTGGGGCACCAATCACAAAGGAGGTTCAGTCAGTAAAGCACTTATTATGGAAGCAGCCAAGTCACTAGAATACCCATTACAGGGGAGGAACAATCATTGGGGAACCCATTATGGAGGAGGCCCAGAAACAGAGTACCCACACAAAGGAGAGCAACTCACTCAAGCACTCATTTCAGAGGTGGTCCACATACTAAGACACGTGTAACAGTAGGGTGAAAACTATGGCACCCATTTCAGTGGTTGGCCAGTCATCAAAGAGGCCCAGATGCATTGGTATGCATAATGGGGGTCCATTATCTGTGACGCCCATCATGGAGGAGGGCTAATCAATACAAAACCTATTATATATGAAGGTTAGTCACTGAGACATCAATCACAGCGAGGGACTAGTCATTGGGGCACACATTATGGAGGAAAACCAGTAATAGAGACACTCATCACAAAGGGGAATCCATTTTGGAGAAGGCCCAATAACTGGGACACCTATCTCAGAGAAGGGCTTTTCACTAGGTCAACATTATGGAGGAGGGCCAGTCACTGGGCACCAATAACAATGGAGGCACATCACTGGGGCTCCCATAGAGGATGAGAGCCCATCATTAGCACATCAATACAGAAGAGACCCGATCACTTGGGCTTCGAACACAGAGGAAAGCCAGTCACTGGAGCTCCATAAAGGTCCCATCACTGGCATCATTATTATGGGTTCACAAGTCATTAGCCCTCCTCTTTGATGAGTGTTCTTTTATTGACTGGGCCTCCTACATAATGCGTATGCCAGTGACAGGTCTTCCTCTTCTATGCCATCATAGAAGACATGTCACTGCAGAACCCATCACAGAGGAGGTCAAGTAACTTGGGAACCCATTAGAAAGAGTATAGCCAGTTATTGAAGCACCAATCTCAAAGGATGTCCAGTCACTGGGGCACCCATTATGCAGGAGGCCCAGTCATTGTTACATCCATCTTAGAGAGGATTAGTCATAGTAACACCCTTCACAGATGAGCCTCAATCACTGGGAAACACATAGCAGAGAAGAGCCAGTCAGTGTGGCATCCAACACAAAGGAGAGCAAGTCACTGGGGCACACATCAAAGAGGAGACCAGTCACTGGGACACGCACAGTGTTGGAGCAATCACTAGGGAACCCATCCAAAGGAGGACAGCCACTGGGGTATCAATCAGAGATGAGGGCCTGTCATTGGAACATCAATCACAAAGCAAGGCCAATCAATTAGGCATCAAACACAGAGAAGTCCCAGTCACTGAAGTGATCATCACAGGGGGTACCTCTCAATTGGACACCATCATAAAAGAGCATCAGTCACTTGGGCATACATCACATTTGAGGTTTTGTCACTCTTTCTTCCATAACAGAGGCGGACCAGATTTTGGGGGACCAATTGTGGAGGTGGGTTGGGCACTGGTACACCCATCACAAAGGAACACCTATCACAGTGTCCACTCTCACAAATGGCCAATCACTAGGACATCCATCACGGAGGAGAGATACTGACTGTGACATCTATAATAAAGGAGGGTTAGTCATGGGTGCATCCATTATTGTGGAGAACCATTCACTGTCATAGCCTTTATATTGGAAAAACAGTCCTGGGCCAACCATTATGCAGGTGGACCAGTCACTGGTGCATCAAAGAGGATGCCCATTCACTGGGGCACCAATGATGAAAGAGAGCCTATCACTGGAGCAACCATTATGGAGGAAGCCCAGTCATAGAAGCAACGATCACGGGAAAGAACCTGTCACTGGTCCGTTATCTAAAGGAAATGCCCTTGCTGATAATGTTACGTGATTTTTTGCCTTCCCCTTACTATCCCCTGCTTCCTCAGCCAATTCTTCTCATGTCCTTCATAATCAAAGTGCTCAGAGTTTATGCTGACAGTTTTCACCGTCCTGGGAAGTGGCCCGACAAATAGTGAAAGACTGTTCTATTTGTCCTTAGATTCAGTCCCCCACTTTTGAGGGTGGGAATACTAAATGTCTGTTGTCAGGACATATGGCAAATGGATGTTATGCACATCCCTTCTTTTGAGAACTTGGCCTATGTGAACGTTACGGTGGACATGTGCTGATTTTTTGTTTGTTGGTTGGTTTTTGTTTTTGTTTTTGCAACAGCCTGATCAGGGTAAGTTGCTTGGTATGTTATAGTCCATTGATTTGCAACCTTTGCTGTCATGGGCATTCCCAAATTTATCAAGACTGACAATGGCCCTGCCTATGTTAGTATGTCTTTTGTCCAGTTTTGTTCCACATTTCAAATTTCTCATACTACTGGAATCCCTTTTAACCCACAGGGATAGGTCATAGTGAAATTTGCCAGTGTAATGCTGAAAACGCAATTATTAAAATTGAAAAAGGAAGAATGTGAACATCCTTTCCCACATACATTTTTGGCACATGCATTATTAATCCTTCATTTTTTTAAATTTGGGTAACAAAGTGGTATCAGTGGCAGAATGCTTTTAGCATCCTTCCCCCAAAGCACAAGTCTTAGTTTATTGGAGGGATCCTTTGATGGGCCAATGGTAAGGACTTGACCTAGTGCTCATCTGGGGACAAGGCGGTGCTTATGTTTTTCCTGAGAATGCAGAAGGCCCCCGTTGGCTCCCAACCCGATTTATTCACCTCTACACAAGCCCCCAGTCTCCACGTGCCATTGGAAAATCGGATGGGGTCTCTGATTGACCCATTCAAGAAACTGTGCATCTTCCTGCTGGGAACAACGCCTCCCCAGCAGACCGCCCATTCCCAGATGCACCAAGCCATGCCACCTTCTTGGGAATAACTGATGGTGCTTACTTCTAAAGCTGAAAGCATGGTGAAGAACAATGGGGGAGCTGCCTCTGACCTCTCTACACTGTTCTTAGCCATGATCTCTGTAGTGACTTGTCAGTTAGGTACGGTGGCAAGATATAGTTCTCCTTATTGGGCTTATGTGCACGAACCCCTTTTTCTAAGAGCTGTAGTTTCAGATGATCCTTAAGTCCCGGTATGTTAGTAATGTTTTTTTGTTGAGTCATCCTTTGACTAGTCTATTACTCCACACTGATTGATGGATTTTCCCATGAGCAATGGTCTACTGGAGCACCGATTTGCTTTTCTCACTTGTGGCATCCCTTTACCATGGGAGATTCTGGTTGTGTCCCCATTCTTTATACTTTTAAATATACTCACGAATTTATCCCACAAGGCATGGGACATCAGCCATGGATGAAACAAGAGTGGGTAACGTCATTGTATGGACCCCACATTCTCACACTATATCTTTTACAGAGACTCCTCCTTCTGGAGTTCCCTTATGTTCTGAAATTGAATCTTGTTTGTTTTCTCAGTTCCCGCCTTGGCACCAATGCCATTATTCTGTAGTCACCTGGCATCGCATCCCCTGCTACTAGAAAAGGGGTTTGGATTGGGCTACACCAGGCTCACTGACTAAGACAGAATTGCAGCATATTGAAACTTTCAGAGGTGGGTAGAAATGGTTCTTTCCACTTCTGCAGGACGACCTCAGCTTGGAATCCGGAAGCATATGGCTATATGGACCTAGGACCTATTCTTATCTCCCATCAATCCCAGCTAAATAGTCCCACCTATAATAGTTTCCTTAAAGTGTTTGCCTGTGTGCCTCCCCCACGTGTTTTGAAGGCAGAACCTTGGTAAATCACAATGGAATCTTCTTATTTTTCCCTAAAATGTCCTACTTGAAATGTAACTAACTGTATTTCTCCTCAAAATGGAGGGCAGCAAGTTGTGGTTTTGCATCAGACCTCTTTTGTTATGATGCCAGTAACATATCTTGACAATGGTATCAGGAGTCTAGCTAGCATGTTCTTTCTCAATTGTCCACCTTGCTTCTTTGCTCCCGAAGATTCATTGGACTTTTGCTAGCTAGTATTACTGCATTGGTCATGCTAATTGCAACAGCTACTGCTTCTGCAGTGGCACTGACCTAAGAAATCCATACTGCCCGATATGTGAACCATTTGTCAAAAGATATCTCCACTGCTATATCCCACCAAGAAGCCATTGACATCAAATTAGAAGCACGACTCAACACGTTGGAAGAAGCTGTCCTAGTTATCAGGGATCAGATTGCTGCACTAAAGACTCGAGTCATGTTAAAGTGTCATGCAGATTTTTGGTGGATATGTGTGACTTCCAAACCCTGTAATGACTCTGAATAGAATTGGAATCTGGGTAGGAATCATTAGCTTGGAATTTGATCTACTAATACTATGTCCTTCGATATTGCACAACTACACCAGGACATAATAGGAATTTCCACTTCAGGGTCATCCTTATTACCTGCTAGCATTTTAACTACAAATATTTTCATAAGGTTAAGCAATTGATATCATCCCATAGCATTTGTTCTACTATATATTTATTAATCACTTTTGGAGCGTTGATTTTAATTTTGCTGTTTTGCTTTCCAGTCTGCATTCAGGCAGAAGGACGAGTCATTTGAGAGCTCCAAGCAGAGGTCCATGAACCATATTTAAAAGAAATAAAAAAGGAGGAGATGAAGGAGGGAAGGGCATAAGCTGAATAGGTCTTTGTGTCCCTGGCCTGTGTTCCAAGAAGACTGGCCAGTACTCCCATCTTCTCTGCTTATCTTTTATGGTGTTGGCTTGATAAAAGCAGAACAGCATGACCTTATGCCTGCCAAGTTTGGATGTTGCCTGTTTTTAACAATATCATTATTCAGAATCAGTAAATGTCATAATCAGGGATGTAATGCTAGAAATATTTAGAGCATTAAGACATTTCCTGTTTTGAGTGTGGTTTAGCCATGCATAAAGGATATGCTGTCAAAATAAAATTGCTGTCACCTACCTAGGAGACCTCCCAATCCCTCTGTCTCTTGTTTTCTTTCTCATTCACACCCCCAACTCAGGCTCTGCTCACTGGAGGCTGGAACTCCGCACTGAGTAAGGTCAGTCATTGGAGTATCCAACACAAAGGAGTGGCAGTCACTGAGATAGTGGATCACCCATGACACTGGTGAGCCAGTCACTGTGGAACCCCTCATATAGGAGGCCTAGTCACTGGGACACCCATAACAAAGAAGAGTTAGTCACTGGAGCACACAAAACAGAAGGGAGGTCAGTCATTGGTGTACCCATAAGGGAGAAGAACCACTCACTGAGACAACCATCACAAAGGAGAGCAATTTTCTAGAGCATCCATCACTGAGTATGACCAGTGACTTGGAAACCCATAACCAAGGTCAGCTTTTCACAGGGGCACTGATATGGAGCAGGTCCAGTTACTGGGACACCCATCACAGAGGAGGGCTAGACACTAGGGCACACAATATGGAAGGGGACCAGTACCTAGGGCACCAAGCACTAAGGGGAGCCAGTCACTGATGTACAAATAATAAAGGAGGGCTAGTCATTGGAGTACTCATTATGTAGGAGACTCTGTAACTGAGGTAGTGATCACAGAGATAAACTATTCCCTTGAGTACCCATTACAAAGGAGGATTAGTAACTGGGGCATATTAATAGAGGACAGCCTGTTACTGGGCACCCATCACAGAGGAGTGCCAGTCACTGTGACAGCCCCCACAGATGAGGGACAGTCACCAGGGAAAGTTACATAGAGGAGGACGATTCACTGAGGCACTCATCACAGAGAAGGGCCAGACACTGTGACACCCATCACAGAGACCAGTCACTTGTGATACCCATTACAGATGAGGTCCAGTCACTGTGGAACTGATTTTTTAGATGAGCCAGTCAGTGTGGCAAAAAAGGAGGGTTATTCACTAAGGAAGTTTCATAGAGGAGGGACTGTCATTGGGCAACCCAAACATAGGATGAACATCACTAAAGCATGCATAATAGAGGAGAAACAGTCACTGGGTCATCTATCACAGAGGAGAGCCAGTCATTGAAACATCAATTACAGAAGAGAGCAATTCACGGAAGCACCCATCAGAGAGAAGAATTACTTACTACAGCACCCAATTTGGAGGAGAACCAGTCACTGGAGGACCAATCATGAATGCCCAGTCAATGAAAAACCAATTATTGTTGAGTTCCAATTACTGGGACACAAAGGAGGGATAGTCATTGGGACACCCATTTTGGAAGAGGCCTAGTTACTAAGTCAACCAAAGAAAAGATGATTAGTCCCTGGACTCCAAATCACAAAGGATTGCCAGTCATTTGTGGAACCAATCATAAAGGAAGCCCAGCATTTGCCACCAAAAGTGGTGGATGCACAGGCACTCGGTCACACATCACAGAAGAAGGCTTGTCACTGGCACTAACAGGATGGACAAGGGACAGTTACAATTACAGAAGGGCACCAATTACAGAGGAAGCAAAGTCAATGTGGTTCCTATAATGGGTTAGGACTAGTCAATGTTGTACCCATTGTATAGGGTCCCCATCCTTATGATGAAATCACAGAGGAAATTTAGTCACTGGTGAACCTGTCACAAAGGAGGCTCAGTTTCTGGAGCATCTATCACAGAAGAGGTCCAGTCACTGGAGCACCTACAACACCTGTGGCTAATTAGTTTGTTGTTCAATACCAATGAAAGCCAGTCACTGGGACACAAATTACAAAGAAACTTCAGTCTTGGAGCAATGATCACAGAGAAGGGCCAGACTCTGAGGAACCACACACAAAGGAGGGACAGTCAGGGAGGCACTCATCACAGAGGGGAGCCAAATATTGAGGCACTGAGTACAGAGGAGGGCTACTTACAGGGGAAGTTATTAAACAAGAGACCCTTTCATTGGGCATACATCACAGAGGAGATTTAGTCACTGGGACGCCCATCGCAGTGGTGAACCAGCCACAGAGTACCCCTCATAGAGAAGGACTCATCACTGGGACGTCCACATAGATGAGGGCTTGTCACTGTGGCATCAATAACAGAAGATTACCATACCCATTATGGAGGTGGACTAGCAAGTGAGATACCCATTACAGAGAAGGTCCAGTAACTGGGACAGTAATAATTGAGGAGAGTCAGTCATTGGGACAGCAATCAAAAAAAGACCTTGTTTCTTGGGCACCCATTATGGAGGAGGGCCAGTTATATGGACACATCACAGAGGAGAGCTAGTCACAAGGTCATCAATTATGGAGGAGGTCCAGTCTCTGGAGCACAAATCACCAAGAGGCACAGTGTCTTGGGTACCCATAAGGAGGTGGAATAGTCATCAAGGCACGCATGTAGTAGACACAGTCACTGGAACAATGATCACAGAGGAAAGCTATTCACTGGAGCACATATAAGAGAAAGGTCAGTCACTGAGGCATTTTTTCAGAAAGGAGAGACAGTCACTGGGAAGCACATCACAGGGGAGGGTCTGGCACTGGGGTACAAATCACAGAGGAAGTGTATTCACTGAGCACACAACACAGAAGAAAGTCAGTCACAGGAAGATCCATCAGGGAAGAGGACCAATTACTGGAGCCCCTATCACAGAAAAGGGACACTCACTGGGATACACATCACAGAGAAGGGGAAGTAAATGGCGCAACCATTATGGAGTAGGTGCAGTTACTGGGGCACCAGTGACATTGAAGGGCCTGTCACTGGTGCATCGATCAAGATGAGGACCAGTAACTGGGCCACACATCAAAAAATAGCGTCTGTCTCTGGGGCACCCATTATTGAGGAGGCACAGTCACTAGAGCACCAGACATAGATTAGAACCTGCCACTGAGAGACCCATCACACAGGAGAGATAGTAACAGGGAAACCCATCATATATGAAAGCCATTCACCAGGGCACCAATAACAGTGGGGGCATAGGCAGCAGAGAACACACTATGAAGGAGGCCCCAATCACTGGACACCCATCAAAAAGGAAGAACAGCCAATGGGGCACTCGGTATGGAGAAGGCCCAGTATGTAGAACACCCATCAGAGAGGAGTGCTAACCACTGAAGAAACCATTATTGAAGAAGGCCTGTCACTGGGTACTAATTACAGAGGAGTCACAGTCACTGGCACACCCATAATGGGGCAGACCCACTCAATGAGGCACCAATATAGAGTCCCATTCATAAAAGAATCAATCACAGAGGAATGGCAGGAACTGTGTCACCCCTCACAGAGAAGGGTTGAACACTAGCATACCATTTTGGAGGAGGGTTAGTCTGGAGGGGCATCAATCATGTTATAGGATAAGTCACTGTGACAACCATCACAGATGATGGCCAGTCACTGAGGCATCCATCACCAGGTATCACCAGACACTGTGGCATGTATCACAGAGGGCCAGTTAAAAAGGTACTAATCAGCAAAGGGGTAATAGGGCACAAATAACGGATAAGGGAATGTCACAGGAACACCCATTACAGAGGAATGTCAGTCACTGTAACACCCAAGACACAGTAGGGTCTGTCAATAGGACGCCTATCATGAGATGGGCCATTCACTGAAACACACATTGCAGAGGAGGGCTAGACACTGTGGTAGCTATCACAGAGGACAGTCACTGGGGCAAAAATAATAAAGCCAATCACTGGTGCACCCATTATGGAAGAAAACCTGGGACTTGGACAACCATCAGAAAGAAGAGTTAATCACTGAGACACCCATCACACAAGAGAGTCAGACACTTGAGCACTCATCACAGAAGAGGATGAGTCACTAGGCCATCCATTATGGATTAGGGCTATTCACTAGGGCACCAGTCACAGAGGAAGGCCACTCACTGGGACGTCTGTCACTAAGAAGTTCAGTCATTAGAGCAACCATCACAGAGGAGAGGTAGTTACTGGTCACACATCACATATGAGGACCAGTGACTGGAACAGCCATAACAGAAGAGAGTTAAAAACTGGGAAAACCATCACAAAGAAGAACCATCACAGAAGTGGAGATGTAACAGAGGCAGCCATAACAGGGCAGAACCTGTCAGTGTAGTATCCATTACAGCGGTGGGACAGTCAAAGAAGCACCCCTCACAGAAGTGGGCTGGTCACTGGTACACTTAACACAAGCAAGGGCTAGGTACTGTAGCACCCATAAAAGCAGAACCAGTCACTGTGACTCTCATTATGTAGGAGGCCTTGTCATTGGGGCACCAATCACACAGGCGAACCTTTCATTGCTGCACCCATATCAGAGGAGAGACAGCCACTAGGAAACCAATTATCAAGGATTTCCTGTTACTGGAACACCCATCAGAAAGAAAGAATAATCTTTGGGGCATACAATTTTTGGAGGGTCAGTCATTGAGGCACCAATCACAGTGGTGTTTCAGTCATTGTAGCATCTATTTCGGAGGAGGCCCAATCATTAGGGAACTTATCACTGAGGAGGATCAGGCACTGGGGTCCCGGTCACAGAGAAGGTCGTCACCAAAGAACCTATCACAAATGAGGGTCAATAAGTGGGCCACACGTCAAGAGGGACTCAATCACTGGGTCTCAGGTCACATAGGAGGGCCAGTTACTAGAACAGCCAACATGGAAGAGGCAAAATCAAGGTGGTACTCAGTCCATAGAAAGACCAGTCACTGAAGTATTTTTCAGCGGAGGAACAGTCATTGGAGAATCCATTATAGAGTAGGCCCAGAAACTGGAGCACCCAACAGAGAGGAGGTCTAGTCATTCAGGCCCTCATTTTGAGGTTGCCTATTTACCAGGACACCCATCATGGAAGAAGGCTAGTTTCACTAATCACAGAGTAGGCCCAATTACTAAGGAACCCTTATGAAAGAGATTTAGGCACCATGACAACCATTACAGAGGATGGTTAATCACTGGGGCACCCATCACATATAAAGGCAAGTCATAGGGGCAACAGTAACAGGTAGGCCTCATCACTGGAGTATACATTATGAAGAAGTTTCTGTCACTGTAACACCTGTCACAAAGAATTGTCAGTCACTGGGCACCCACTATGGAGAAGGCTCAGTAAGTGGAAAACACATCACAGAGAAGGACTAGTTAATGGGGCAACCATAAGTGATGGGTTCCTGCCACTGAGACCAATCACTGAGTAAGCATACAAAATGGAGCACATATAATGGAGAAGGTTCAGTTGCTGGGGCGCCAATGCAGAGGAGGTCCAGTCATTGGGACACAGATCAAAAATGAAGGCCATTTATGGGGCACACATTACAGCATAAGCAAGTAACTGGGCACCCATTTTGGAGTTGTGCCAGTCGCTGGTCACCCATCGCAGAGGTGGACTATTCACTGGGTCACAAATTATGGAGGAAGGCTAGTCACTGAGATAAGAAACAAAGACGAGTAGAATAGATCCAGTCACTGTCGTACACATTGCATAGATGGGCCAGTTGCTGAGGCCACGATCACAGAGGAGGGAAAGTCAGTGAGGCACCCATCAAAAGGAGGGTCTGTCATTTGACACCCATTACATAGAGAGGCAATCCCTTGGACATCCATCACAGAGGACAGCTACTAAGTGACCACAGAGGAAGCCTAGTCATTGGATCAAACATAATACTGGTGACCTGTCTCAGGCACCCATCACAGAGGAGACCATTCACTGGGGTACACAATAATAGAGCAGGGTCTGTCATTGGGGCACCCATAACAGAGGTGGACAAGCCACGGGGCACCATTCACAGAGGAGGGCTAGTCACTGGGGAATTCACAATGGAGGATGCACAGTCACTGGAAAATCTATCACAGGAGTATAACTATTAACTGGGGAATGCAATTGGAGAAGTGACAGTCACTGGGACACCAGTCACTAAGGAGGTCTGATCAATGGAGCACCCATTACAGAAAAGAACCAATCACTGGGACTTTGATGTCAGAGGAGAGTCAGTCAGTGTTGTACCCAATATGAAGGAGGTCCAGATACAGAGTTATCCATTACAGATGAGAACTTTACTGGGGCACCAATTTTGGAGAAGGTCTAGTTACTAGGACACCCATTATAGAGGAGTGCTAGTCACTGTGACACCCACCATTTTTGAAAGTCAGAGATTGAGACACCATCACAGAGTAGGTCTAGTCATGGTGGCACTTTTTAAGATGAATGACTTGGCATCAATCCAAGCAGAGGCATGGTCATTGAGGCAACTTTCAAAGAGAATGGCCAGTTACTGAGTAACTGAACACCAAAGAGTGGTATCCATTATACCCATAAAGAGACCCAGACACTGGGATAACTCTCACAGAGGAGGGCTAGTCAGTTGGCCACCCATGAAAGAAAAGACCAAGTCACAGAGGCACTTTTACAAAGAAGGGTTAGTCACTGAGTCCCCTATCACTGAGGAAGCCTAGTCACTAAGACAGCCATAACTAAGAAACGCCATGAACTATCACAGGGAAGACCATTCATACAAGCACTCATCACATTGTATGATCAGTCACTGAGACCGCCATTAGAGGAAGAAAAAGTCACATGGGCACGTATTACAGAAAAGGGCCAGTGACCTAGGCACCCATCAAGGAGGAGACCCAGTCACTGGGTCATCCATTAGAAAGAGGGCCAGTCACTGTGACATGGATAACAAAGGAGGGCCAATCACTACAACACCCATCACAGAGGAGGTCAAGTGACTAAAAAAGCATTCACAGATGAGGGCTAGTTATAATGGCACCAATTACAGAGAATGCCAATCAATGGGTACCAATGAAAGATGAGTGTCAGTTACTTCGACATCAACTACAGAGGAGAGTTAGTCTCTGATGCACCGATCGTAAAGGATGGCCATTAAATGAGGTACAGACACAAAGATGGAACAGTCATTGAGGCACTCATAACAAAGGAGAATCAGTCACTGAGACAGGCATCACAGAAGTGGGCCAGTCACTGTGGCATCCCTCACAAATGAGGGCTAGTACTCTGCACCCAACACAATGGAGGGACAATCATAAACATCATGATGCATCCATAATAGAGGGTCTGTTACTGGGGCATCCATCACAGAATCGAGCCCTCCCATGCTAGTTACTCGGACTCCCATTATAGAGGAAGTCCAGTCAGAGCGGAATCCATCACAGATAAGAGCTATTAATCATGGCACCCAATTTGGAGGGTCAGACACTGGGACACCGATCAAGAAGGAGACCCAGTCAATGCAGCATCTATTATGGAGGACACCAAAACACTGAAACACTCTTAGCAGAGGAGGGTCAGTCATTGGGGCACACATGATGGAGGAGGCCCAGAAACTGGGATACTCATTACAGGAGGTTATCACTGGGACACCAATTTTGGAGGAGGATGAATTACTAGGATACTAATGACAGAGGAGTGCTACTCATGGGGCACCTATCATAAAAGAAGGTCAGTCACTAAGACGTCAATCACAGATGAGGACCAGTTACTGAAAAACTGATCACAGAGTAATGTTAGTTACTGGGGCACATAAAATATATGAAGTCCAGTCTCTAGTCACCAATCACATAGGAGGCACAGTATCTGTGGCAATGATCACAGAATAGGGCCAGTCACTGGAGCGTCTATAGCAGAGTATGGCGAGTCACAAGGACACTCATCAGAGGGGAGATTCAGTGGCTGGAGTACATATTATAAAAGAGAGTCAGTAACTGGGGCATCCATCACATAGGAGAGATTGTCACTGGGAGTTCATAGTGGAAACCCACAAACTAGATCTTTTATCAAAGATGATAGTCAATCACTGAGGCACCTATCACAGAGAAGGATGGGTCACTGGCACACTCATCACAGAGGAGGCTCATTCACAGTGGTAGTCATGCAGAAGGGGGCAAATCACTGGGGTACCCATCACCAAGGAGACACAATAACTTAGATACCCATTACAAATGAAGGTCAGTCACTGAGACTCTAATCAATCAGGTGGGCACTTACTGGAATGACCATTAGAAGGAGGGACAGTCCCTGGGACAATCATAATAGAGTGGAGTTAGCCATTGGCACCCATCAAAGAGAAGACCCACTCACTGAGACATCTATTACAGAGGAGGGCCAATCACTGGGGCATCCATTACAGAGAAGTGCCAATCATTGTAGCACCATTACAGAGGCGGAAGAGTCACTGACGCACCAATAACAGAAGAGGGCCATTTACTTGAGAACACATCACAGAAGCAGACCAGCCATAGGACCACCCCTCACAGAGAAAGTTAAGTCGTGGGACACCCATCAGAGAATACAGGCAGATACGAAGTCACTCATCACAAAACAGGACTAGTCTTAGGGATACTCATCACAAAGGAGGGCTAGTCACAGAGTCAAACATAACAGAGGAGAGCCAGTAACTTTGACACCCATTGTGGAGGAGGGTCAGTGACTGAGGTACCCATCACAGAGAAGGATGAGTCACTAGAGCCCAACAGAGGAGTGTGAGTCACTAGAGTGCCCATTTTGAGAACGATCAGTCACTGGACAAGAAATCACAGATGTGGACTAGTCACAGCAAAACCTATAATGGAGGAGGCCCAGTCACATGGGCTTGCACTTCAGAAGAGGACAAGCCACTG
>NW_007249615.1:0-1172 GCF_000164805.1 Carlito syrichta
CGAGAGGGGACAAGGGTTTTACAGTTGCCAAATATTTAGCACGTATTTTTAAAAGTTACCAGGAATCATGAATTCCACGTCCCTAGGAAACTTCTGGGCATCTGTCTTTTTGTATACAGAGTTTGGAATCCACATCGACAGGGAAAATCAGGGCATCAGCTGAGAACCAAAAGGAAATCTAGTTCTAGGAGTTCTCATTAACCAGAATGTTCAGGGCCTCTTTATAGGGTTTAATAATCAATCTGGGCTTCTCTGTCCCTACATTTTTCAGAGCTACTTTCTCCGTGGATACATTAAATCTGTCATTACAAAGGCACAGGAAATTTCTTGTCATCTTGTTAGTTGTAATAAAGGATCTGGCCCAACAAATCCTTTTGTTTCCTGGGAATATCTACGGCCATAATCATATTCCCCAGAAACAAAAGTACATTTTTACAAAATTCCTCGATTCAAGTAACCTCAAAGTACAGAAAATTCTTGTGGATGGGCAGCTAGGAATTGGAATGTTGGGTTTGGAAGATTCCACATTTTGGGGAGGTCTTCTGAATTGTAACCAGGAACCTTGGGTTCCAGTTCCCAAAGAACATTGTGGACGTCTTTCTCTTGATATCCAAAAAACTGGAATTCTCGGTCTCCAGGAACTGCCTTGGCATCCTGCAGAGTGAAGCAGGAAGTTGGGTAATGGAGGTCATCATATACAGGAAACTATACGTCATATTGCTATGGAAGTATAAGGAATCATCCTTATATGAGTCCTCAATCCCAAAAACTACAGGCCATCTTCCTAAGACGTAACCACGAATCAGGTTTTTGATGTAGGAATCCGGGTAATTGGAGTCCTTACATACAGGAAACTTCACTGCCTATTGCTAAGAAAGAATAAGGAATCTGCGTTACTCGTGTCCTCAATCCCCAAAAAACTTCAGGTCATCTTGCTATGGGATAAACACGAATCATGGTGTTTTCGAGCATGAATCTGAGAAATGGAGTCCTTTTTTACAGGCAACTACATGACCTTTTACTAAGAAAGAATAAGGAATCTGGGTTACACAAGTCCTCAATCCCAAAAGTCTACAGAACATCTTGGAAAGTGCTAAAAAGAATCAGAGTTTCGAAGCAGGATGTATCTAATGAGAGTCCTATATACAGGAATCTACACAGCCCCTTGCCAA
>NW_007249615.1:2302-7301 GCF_000164805.1 Carlito syrichta
TTGGAAGTAGGATTCTGGATAATGGGAATCCTCATATACAGGAAACTGCACTGTATATTGCTAAAGGAGAATAAATGATCAGGTTTACACGTGTCATCCATCCCAGTAAAACTTCAGGGTTTCTTGCTAAGGGTTAAAGACGAATTTGGGTTTTTGAAGCATAAACTAGGGAAATGAAATCCTCATATACAGGCAACTGCACTGACTTTTCCTAAGAAAGAATAATGAATGTGGTTGACATGTTTTCTCAATCTCTAAAAAAGTATATGGCGTCTACCTAAGATCTAAACAAGAATCAAGCTTTTGACGCAGAATCTGTGAACAGGAGTACTTATATATAGGTAACTGCACGACTGTTGCTAAAATAAGGAATCGGAATCTGGGTTACACGAGTTCTCAGTCCTGAAAATTTGGAGGGCATCTTCCTGACGCGTAAAGAAGAATCAAGGATTTGAGGCATGAATGTCGGTAATAGCAATCCTCATATGCAGGAAACTACATGGCCTCTTCCTAAGAAAAAAGAACAAATCTCTTTTCCACAGTTCATCTATCAAAAACACCACATGGCGTCTTACTAAGGGATAAACAAGAATCAGTGTTTCGAAACAGGAATCTAGGGAAAGAGAGTCCTCACATACAGGACTCTCCACGGCCTCCAACTAAGGACGAATCAAGAATCTTTGTTGTATGCGTCTGAATCCAAAAAATTCCCAAGGTGTCTGCTATGGAACAAACAAGAAACAGAGCTTCGAGCTCCCCAAATGTTTTGGAGCAACTTAGCATGTGGATATAATGAATTGGTAATTTCAGGACTCCAGGAACATTTTGGTCCTCCTAAAAGTTTTAAACGGGTATTGGGCACTACAAGTCCGTTAGGTTCCTCGGAACAACTAAGGCCAGATTCCAGGACAAAAAGAATCTTCTAGCCATATTTGGATGTACCTCTGGTATTAAGATGAACCCTGTAATCCGTCCCCTTTCGTGTCACTTTTTATTTTGAGACGGGAAAAGGATTTTGCACTTGCCAAATGTTTACTACGTATTTTCAATGGTTAACAGGTATCATGGAATCCACGTCCCTAGGAAATTTCTGGGCATCTGTTTTTTGATGTACTGAATTTGGAATCCAAATCGACAGGAAAAATCAGGGCATCTTACTGAGAATAAAAAGGAAATCCGGTTCTAGGAGTTCTCATTTTCCAGAATCGACAAGGCCTCTTGATAAGGTTTAATCAGCAATATGGGCCTCTGGGTCCCTACATTTTCAGAGCTACTTGCTCCGTGGATACCCTAAATCAGTCATTACAAATCCTCAGGATATTTCTGGTCCTCTTGTTAGTTCTAATCAAGGATTTGGCTCTAGAAATTCTTTTGTTTCCTGGGACCATCTATGACCATAATCATATTCTCCAGAATCAAAAGGTATATTGGTACAAAATTCCTGTATTCAGGTGACCTCAAATTACAGAAAATTCTTGTGTGAGGGCAGGTCGGAATTGGGATGTTGGATTTGGAAGATTTCACGTAATGGTGAGGTCTTGTGTAGTGGAAACAGGAATCTTGGATTCCTGTTCCCAAAGAACATTATGGACGTCTTTCTTTTGATATCCAAAAAACTGGAATTCTCGGTCTCCAGGAACTGTCCTGGCATACTGCAGAGTGCAGCAGAAAGCTGGGTAATGGAGGTCATCATATACAGGAAACTACACATCATATTTCTAAGGATGTATGAGGAATCTTCCTTCACTGCCTATTGCTCTGTAAGAATAAGAAATCTGTGTTACTCGTGTCCTGAATCCCAAGCAAAATTCAGGTCTTCTTGCTATGGGCAAAACACGAATCATGGTGTTTTCGAGCATTAATCTGGGAAATGGAGTCCTTATTTACAGGCAACTACATGACCTTTTGCTAGGAAAGAATAAGGAATCAGGTTTACACGAGTCCTCAAACCCAAAAATCTACAAACTTCTTGGAAAGTGTTAAAAAGGAATAAGAGATTTAAAGTAGGATGTATCTAATGAGCGTCCTATTATACAGGAAAATACACAGCCCCTTGACAGGAAAGAAAAAAATCGAGGTTATAACATACATCAGACATGAAAATCAGCAGGCCATCTGTTGTGCAAAATAAGAATCAGGGTTTAGAAGCTGGAACATAGGTAACAGCCGTCCTCATATACAGAATATACACGATCTCTAGCTAAGCAGAAATAAGAAACCTGTTTTACACGGTTCCTCTCTCAGATCATCTGCATGACATCTTGATAATGGCAAAACAAGAATCAGGGTTTCCAAACAGGATTCTGGGGAAAGGGCATCCTCATATACAGGACATTACACGCCCCTTTGCTAAGGATGAATAAAAAATCTGTGATACAGTAGTCCAAAGTCCGAAAAATTCTCAGGGTGTCTTGCTGTGGTATAAACAATAATCAAGGCTTCGAGCTCATCTCATATTTCGGAGATACTTGGCTTGTGGGTATAATGAATCAGTCATTTCAGGACTCCAGCAACATTCTGGTCCTCTTGAGAGTTGTAATCGGGTATCTGGTAGTACACGTCCAATAGGTTCCTCGAGACAATTAAAGTCAGTTTCCCGGAAAAAAGTATATAATCTTGCCGTATTTGGATGTAACTTTGGTCTTAAGATGAACTTGGTAATCCTTAAATTTCCGTTTGTACTTTATTTGGAGAGGGGCCAAGGGTTTTGCAGTTGCTAAATATTTATTATGAATTATTAAAATGTAACCAGAATTCATGGAATTCACGTCCCTAGGAAATATCTGCGCATCTACATTTTGTATAAAGAGTTTTGGAATCCTCATGTACAGGAAAATCAGGGTATCTTCCTGAGAATGAAAAGGGAATCCGGTTCTTGGAGTTATCAACCGCCTAAATCTACAAACTCTCTTGATCTGGTTTAATCAGCAATCTGATCTTCTATGTCGCCACATTTTTAGTGTGTCTTTTGAAAAGGACCAGGAATCTGGGGTTCCAATTCCTCAAGAATTTTATGGGAGTCTTTCTCTTGATATCCAAGCAACTGGAATTCTAGGTCAACAGGAAACATCTTGGTGTCTTGCTGAGAATGAAGCAGGAATTTCTGTAATGGGAGTCTTCATATACAGAACACTACACGACCTGTTACTTTGAACGAATAAAGAATCTTGATTACACGAGTCCTCCATCCCAAAAACCTACAGACAATCTTGCTAAGAGATAACCACCATTCAGGTGGTTAGTGGGAGTCCTCATATACACCATTCAGGATAATGGGAGTCCTCATATACCGGAAACTGCACTGTCTATTGCTAAAGGAGAATAAGGAATCTGGTTCACACGTGTCCTCCATTCCAATAAAACTTCAGTGTTTCTTGCTAAGGGCTAAGCACGAATTGGGGTTTTGGAAGCATAAACTAGGGAAACGAAATCCTCAGATGCAGGCAACTGCACTGACTTTTCCTAAGAAAGAATAAGGAATGTGGGTGACATATTTTCTCAATCTCCAAAAAAGTACATGGCGTCATCCTAAGATCTATACAAGAATCAAGCTTTCAATGCCAGTATCTGTGAACAGGAGTTCTCATATACAGGCAACTGCCAGGTTGTTGCTAAAAGTAAGGAATCTGGTTTATACGAGTCCTCAGTCCTGACAAACTACAGAGCATCTTGATGACGGCTAAAGAAGCATCAGAGATTCGAGGCATGAATGTGGATAATAGCAATCCTCATATACAGGAAACTACATGGCCACTTGCTAAGAAAAAAGAAAAAATCTATTTTCCATGCTTCCTCTATCAAAAAAGCTACAAGGCGTCTTACTAAGGGCTAAACAAGAATCAGGATTTCGAAACAGGAATCTAGGGAAAGAGAGTCCTCTCATACAGGACACTACATGGTCTCCAACTACGTATGAATAAAGAATCATTGTTGTACGCGTCCTCAATCCAAAAAATTCCAGGGTGTCTGCTATGGGACAAACAAGAAACAAAGCTTCGAGCTCCCAAATGTTTCAGAACAATTTAGAATGCGGAAATTATGAATCGGTCATTTGAGGACTTCAACAAAATTCTGCCCTCTTAAAAGTTGTAAATGGGTATTGGGCACTCCAAGTCCATTATGTTCCTAGGAACAATTAAGGCCAGATTCCAGAACAAAAAGAATCTTCGTTCCATATTTGAATGTAACTCTGGTCTTAAGGAGGACCCTGTAATCCTTCACTTCCTTGTCTCTTTTTATTTTGAGACGGGACAAGGGTTTTGCACTTGCCAAATGTTTACTACGTACTTTTAATGGTAACCAGGAATCATGAAATCCACGTCCCTAGAAAAATTCTGACCATCTGTCCTTTGATATATTGAATGTCAAATACACATCGACAGAAAAAATCAGGACATCTTACTGAGAACAAAAAGGAAATGCGGTGCTAGGAGTACTCATTTTCCGGAATCTAGAGGGACTCTTGATAAGGTTTAATCAGCAATCTGGGCTTCCGAATCCGTACATTTTCAGAGCCAGTTGCTCCGTGGATACGCTAAATCTGTCATTAAAGATTCTCAGAATCTTTCTGGTCCTCTTGTTAGGTGTAATCAAGGATCTAGCCCTACAAATCCTTTTGTTTCCTGGGAAAATCTACGACCATAATCATATTCCCCAGAAACAAAGGTATATTTTTACAAAATTCCACGTTTCATGTGACCTCAAAGTACAGAAATTTCTTGTTGGTGAGCAGGTAGGAATTGGGTTGTTGGGTTTGGAAGATTCCACATTTTGGGGAGGTCTTGTGAAGGGGAACCAGGAATCTCGGGTTCCAGTTCCTAAAGCACATTATCAACGTCTTTCTCTTGATATCCAAAAAATTGGAATTCTCAGTCTCCAGGAACTGTCTCAGCATCCTGCAGAATGAAGCAGGAAGCTGGGTAATGGAGGTCGTCATATACTGGAAACTATACGTCATATTGCTAAGGAAGTATAAGGAATCTTCCTTATATGAGTCCTC
>NW_007249616.1:0-1429 GCF_000164805.1 Carlito syrichta
AATGTTAAAATACATTGGCAATATAAGAATCATTTTGCTATAAGTGCATGAAGATAGTTCATGAATGCTTGAAGTGCTTGTTCCAGTATATGTGACAAGAATGTTAAAATTTTTGTTGTCATGCTTAAAGAGAACGTTAAGACAAACGCGAAGATATTTCTTCCCTAGACTTAAAGTTCCTTAAAATAATAAAAATGTTGTGAAAAAATATAAATTTCCCTATGCCAATATCACATTGTTTTATTTCTACTCTTTCTCAATACCATAGCTTCTTTCTAATTTTCTAAATCTATTTCTAGATGACACCAAAAATTCACCAGTCACTGAATCAGTTTATTTGTGCTGTCTTTTATTTTTCTATAATGGCATAAGCAATCAAATTAATTGTTTACATTTAGCTTGTTGGCTGAATTTTCCTTCTATTTGTTTTTTTATTTTAAATATGTGGGGCACAATTCAGGGTTAGGAATACAATGTTAATTATGCAAGTACCCTTGTTGATGAGGTGTGACCCTCCCTTCCCTGGCAGTTTCCCTCTAAAGCCAATACCACCCACCCTCCCCTGGCAGTTTTACACTACTGCCAATCCCTTTCTTACAGTGTTATGATAATTTTTCAAGGTCTGCTGATGAGTGAGAACATATGGAACTCCATTCTTTGTTTCTGTGATAGATCACTGAGTATGATTGGCTCTAAATCCATTCAAGTTACTGAGAAGTTCATATGTTTGCCCTTATTTATGGCTGTGTAATATTCCATTGTGTATATGTGCCAAATTTTTTTTATCCAGTCCAGCTTCACTGGGCAGCAATGTTGGTACCACGTTTTTTCTCTTGTGAATAGAGCTGCAACAAACATGCGTGTGCGGGTATTCTTTTTATAGAATAATTTGAGTTCCCCCCGGTATATTTCCAATAGAGGTATTGCTTGATCATATGGAAGGTCAATTTCTAGTTCTTTCAGATGTCTGTTGGCTGAATCTTAATGAAAGATCATTATTCCCAAGGCAGGGATTTCCTTTTTGTCTTATATTAGCCTGAGTTATGCGATTAGATCAAAGAAGACAGCTTCCATATAGCATGACTGGCATATGAATATTTGATTCCCTAGCCTCTTAAAGTTTTGGATAATTTGGAATTCTTGTTTTGGAGATGCACAGCAGATTTAGTTTTCTAGCAATAGGATTAGCTTATTTTTAGCAAGTACATTTAGCCTATAGAGTCTCAGAGAGCAAATTTTAGCTGTATTTATACATCTTCTGTTTTTAGATAACAGTGGTTCACACTTCTCAGTTGAGTCCTAATTACATGTTTCAGATAATAGAACAGACTTAGATATTAACACCAAGCTATAATGAGCCAATTTTTAACTTTACACAAATATATCATCACTTCAATATAAGTAATAGAAATGGAACATTTCTGAAAAT
>NW_007249616.1:2108-9731 GCF_000164805.1 Carlito syrichta
GACTAAATTAAATGTCTTAACCCAATCAGGTAATTCTCTGACAGTTTATACTTTTAGTTTAGAAAGAAAAGTGATAGAAAGAATGATATTGCTTTAGTTATATAAATTAGTCATCCTAAATCAGTATGTTAACATGCAAATCAATTGGTATATTCATCTATAGTATCAGTGCTTCAAAGATATAGTTTTACTTGGATTTGAATCAGTCCTACTCTTAATATACATCTTCTTACACTTATTCTTTCTTCACTAAGTGTTTATCATTTCAAAGTAATGGGAAGATATTGTCTTATTAGTGCTGTGGTGTGTTTTTATTTATAATTTTTGTAATTTTGTTAATGGAGCCTTTTCATCATACAGGGCAGTAGAATGTGCCATTTGCATGATGTCTGGTCATATGTTTTTAAGAAACCTTCCCTTTGAAGTGAGGCACATCACTAAAGCACTGTTTTTCAGCTTACTTCCTTTCCCTTTGCTAGGGATTCTGGGTCTCTGTGCTTCTTATCTGTGATTATTTGTAACATATAACTTTGTTTCCCTACCACAGATTATTATAAGAGGAACCTATATTCTACAGAAATCTAACTTTGTTGAGACTGGAACATGTGCAAAGTGTCTAACAGTATGGCCATTGTGTTCACCCATTCTCCATCATTCAATGGATGTGTGATTTTGGCCCCTTTGATTAATGACTTTATGCATTAATTTCCCAAACTGTGAAAAGAAAAAGATACTTGTTCTACTTTTTTATATAATTGCTATTTGGTTTATATAAGATGATCTAAAAAGTACTGGATCTTAGTAAGACTTTATTAAATGTTAGTGATGATTATTAGTTATATATCTTAGGAAACTCTGAACAATATGCACACTCCCTAGAAAAGATAATAATGAAACCAATCTAATTCTTCATCAGAGAGTTTATGTGAGAGAAAGAAAGAATGAAAGAGCTCTATGAAATTGATGCAGAGACTGAAATACCAAATGAGAGAGTCACTATACCTGGAGGACTGTCAAATAGGTACTGCGACTGCAGGTGCAGTATGGAATGACAGCCTCATTCTCCCAAGTGTATGACCATTGAAATTGTATTGTCTGCTCTTGTGCTCCTATGTATTCTCATGGCTGAAGGCCTTTGAGTGTACACAGTCAGAGTAATAACTGAGTGTTATAAAATATTTTTTTATAGAATATTTTGTTTTATAGAATGATTTCACTTTCAAAGAGAACTTTTAATTTGTATCTGGCATACAGGACCACAACTGGTAATTTAATGTTTTTTTAATACGCATCACACTTTTTGTGTGTAATTTTTAAAAATCTATTTGTTGAACTTTTATGTAATCATTCATATATTATCTGTAACTATTAATAATTTTTACCAAATTTTATGTTATATTGTTTGTTATTTTTAACTGGCTGGAGCATTTGATTCAATGTTGAAGAGGTAGAGTGACCACAGAAATTCTTATGACACTCAAATTTTAAAAAGTGTGCCTATCATTGTAATGTTTCTTTTAATTTCCATATTTCTTTTATAGACTTTTTAAACACATTTAAGTAATCTATCTTCCATTCTTAGTTTTCTTAGTGCTTTAATGAAGAATCAGTACCAAATCTGAACAATTTTCTCTGTCTAGGGCTGTGTCATCCTCCATTATTTTCTCAGTGTCATAAATGCAATAATACTTTAAAGATGTCACTTCTGTGTCTTTTGACTTGCATAGTTTCAGATGAGAAGTCTGCTGTCATTCTTCTGTTTGTTTTAAAGTTAAATAATCATTGCATCTCAGAAATGAAACTATTTTAGATAGTAACATTATACTTTTAAACATATTTCTGGACTCAGTGTGCTGTATATTTTATCAGAAAATTTGCTTCTATGTTTTATCTGAGTGGATTTAGATTTTCCTGGCTAATACTTTATAAAAGTTATTATATTTTTATTTTTTTATGAATAATCTAAACTCCCTAATGACTAATGTTGTCAAAATCTATCTTTTTTGAGGGCTTATCTTGCACTCACATCTCTTCCTATTTTTTAAGAGATGTCAACTATGTTGCACTCATCTCTCTCTTTTGGTAAAATGTCTCTACCAACCTTTGCCCACTTTTTATTGCATTTTTTTTCTACATTTGAGAGTGTGTTTACATGTGATGAAGTCCAGGTCTTTCACAGATATATTTTACAAATATTTCCTCTTCTGTGTTTTTTTTTATTTGAAGAAACTAAATTGTCTTATTTTGATGAAAACAAATGTATCTTATAAAATTTTTAAAAATATTACCTAACAAACGTTGGCTTAACTGGGTTTCCAGTGTTATTCTTTAAGCACTGTAGAGCATTAAGTTTTATACTTACTCATGTAAAAAACATTTTTTGGAATGCAATTTGAAACAAGAATCAAGATACTTCTTTTGTAGATATCCAATGTTTACACCACTATGTGTTGCAGAGACTGAAATATCTTCAAAAGATAAAAAGATGAGCCAATTTCTGTATCCTCTATTTCCCTCTATTGGTTTCCATTTCTAATCTTTCTCTTTGAATAATATTCACTCTTTCTAGCTGAAGCTGGAAACTTCAATTTTGATTTATTTACACCTTTAAATAAAGACTTTTAAGTCTAAAAATTGCTTGAGCTATTGACGTGTACCCCACATCTTTATAATAAAAATTAAAAACAGAAAGTAAATGGAGGGCTGAGATTCCTAGGGCTTTGGATGTATTTTGAGACTTTTGACTTTTGGTTAGCATAATCCTTTGAAGGGGTTTGAATGATATGATCTGACATGTTTTGGGAGAAGCCCTCTGGAGACCATGGTAATTAGAGATTGCAGGAGAGTAAGGACTAGATTGGGAAGACAAATAATTGAGTAAAATAATAGGTTTACTCAAGATCTTTACAAGGAGTAATACAGAACACTTGTCAGAGAAATAAAACATGGCACAAACAAATATAGAATCGTTCCTTGCTTATGGATTGGAAGAATCAATATTGTGAGGATGCCCATCCAACCCAAGGCAAACTACAGATATTATAAAATACTATCTAATTACCAATACCATTTTTCTCTGAATGGGAAATGACACATCAGAAATTCTTATGTAAACACAAAATAGCACAAATTGTCAAAACACTCCCCAGTAAAAGAAACACAGTGGGAGATATCACACTTTCTGACTTTAAAGTTTATTACAAGGCTACAGTAACTATAACAGCCTGGTGTTGGTACAAGAATAGATACATAGACCAATGGAACAGGACAGAGATTCTGGAAGCAAAATAATGATCTCAACCAACTCATCTTTGACAAAAGCACCAATAACAATCACAGGGAAAGGAGAACATATTTAGAACATGGTGCTGGTGCTGGGCTTGGTGGCTCAGCCTGTAATCCCATGCCTTTGGGAGGCTGAGGTGAGTGGATTGCCTGAGCTCATGGGTTCGAGACCCACCTGGGCAGCAAGACCTCATCTCTAAATCAAAAATCAGCTGGGTGTGGTAACGCACACCTGTAATTCCAGCTACTCGAAAGGCTGAGGTGGAAGGATCGCCAGAGCGCAGTGCGTAGAGGCTGCGGTGGCCGGGAGCGGCCAGTGCACTCCAATGGGGGTGATGGAGTGAAACTCCAACTCCAAAAAAAAAATAAAGAAAATGGTGCTGGGAAAACAGGCTGGCCACATGCAGGAGAATAAAACTGGAACCCATCGTATCACATATAAAAAAATCAAACCCAAATGGATCAAAGACTTATACATAAAACCTCAAATTAGAAGAATCCTAAAATAAGACATAGAAAGCACCCTTATGCACATCAAATTAGGCAATGAATTCCTGACCAAGTTGCCAAAACTGAATGGCATAAAAGCTAAATAGACAAGTGAGACCTCATCAAACTTAAAAACTGTTGCACCCCAAAAGAAACCAAGAGAGTAGAGATGACCCACAGATGGGAAACAAGTATTTGCTTATTATGCAACTGACACAGGCCTAACATCCAGCCTCTATAAAGAAGTCAAAGGAGCAGAAAGGAAAAAAAACAAAACAAAACAAAAGAAAAAATAAAACAATTCTATTTAAAAAATGTGCAAAGGACTTACGGCAAGGTGGTGATGGGGCAGCTTGGTCTATGAGACCCTCCATGAAAGAGAACACAAAAAGACTCTAGCTCTCTCCCCAGGGCTTGCAGTTCCCATCCTCGTCAGCCTGCTCTTCACACGGAGCTAAGCCGTCGCCACCGCTCAAACATCACAGCAGTCTGGGCAGCCACTGCAGCTGCAGATGCCACCAATGCTACCACCACCTGAGGCGACCCACGACTTCAGACCGTGAAGTCCCTGCAAGCAAGATCTACTGAGATCACTGCTACCACTACTGCCACCACTACATCCCCCCAGACTGTGGGTCTCCTCTCATGTACTGTGAGGCAGCAGCTCCCGTTGCCAACTCCCTCCTGTCTGGGGCGGGCAGCTGCAGATAAAGATCATCTGGAGATAGCACCACCTGCTGGCGATTTAAGGTAACAACAGCAAAATGGGAAAAACAGAAACTTGATAAATAAACACAGGCCAGATCCGAGTGGTGATCTGGGCAGTGGTGAACTGGGTGTTGATCTGAACTGCTCTTCACAACATGCCAGGGGCAACTGACCCTAACTGTAAGCAAATTTACCAGCCTGAAAAGACAGCCAGAAATCAGAGCTGAGAGGACACTGGACTTAAATGAAAAGTCTCAGAGGGTGCTTGATTGGTTCTGTTAGTTTACTGACTTGACTTTATTCCTTTTGTTTTGTTCCTTTTTTTTCTTTTCTCTGTAAACCCTATCTTCATATAGAGGAATAGCACACCAATAAGGAGGTTGGTTAGCTTGTATGTTAGTATCATTGTATGTTTTAGTGTTTTTGTATGGGAGTTGGTTAATTTGTAGCTGTGGATTATTGTTTTTATCTGTTTCAGGTTTTGTCTCTCTCTCCATTTGTTGGTACACGCATCTGTTTCCCCCCTTATTCCTCTCTCTACTCCCTTCTTCCCCTCACTGCCTGCTCCATTCTCTTTTGTCCCTTAACCTCATTTTGTTTCAGTGAGTAAACTTACAACCCCACTGCATGAAAAGATGCAAAGGCAGTGGGAAGTGGGATTCAGATTATCCATACACCTCTCAGCAGATACCAGGATCTGCAGATAGATTTTGAATCACAGCTACCCCCTTAAGTAAATCTCAAAACTGCAAAAAAGACCACCCCCAAACTACAGTATAACTCCAGAATTGAACAAAGCAAGACAATATACATAAAGAAGAATAGGAGAGTGAACAAACAAAAGTAAAAGCAATCCCTCCACCCCTGAATAACAGAATTAAAGAAGACAGTGAAGTAGAGGGAAGGAAAAAGTAGGGAGAAAAAATCTCATCAAATGAAGAAAAACCGAAAGAAGAATATAGGTCTCACACAGACCCCTGGGAGATCAGACACTGAGAAAACAGACTTCGGAACACAAACAATGAAGACACTCCAGAATGACTGGTCACATGCAACAAACCCACATCAAGACATTAATAGAGAGAATAAAAAAATTGAAGAGAGACAAGAGGAAAATAGGAAGGCGCTTAGGACAGAAATAACAGGAGTAAAGAATACTGTGATGGAAATAAATAGCAAACTAATAAGCATGGAAAACAGAATTAGCCAAGCAGAATAAAGAATCTCAGAGCTCAAAGAACAAAAGACAGAACTAACCCAAACTGTCAAAAACATAGAAAAGAAACTCAAAAAGAACAAAACCTTCAAGAGATGAAGGATCACTTCAGCAGACTGAACCTAAGAGTAATTGGCTGTCCTGAGGCAGAGAGAGAAACAGAGGTCACACTGGAACAAACATTTTATGAAATCATTCAAGAAAACTTCCCTCATCTCATCAGTGATGAAAAAATTCAAGCACAAGAGATTCAGAGAATCCCTGCAAGACAACAAATGAGAAGACCAACTCCCAGACACATAATAATTCACCTAAACAAAGTACGTATAAAAGAAAAAATCCTAAAGGCAGCAAGAGAAAAAGGTCAGACTACCTATCAGGAAAGACCAGTTAGAATAGCAGCAGATTTATCTACATAAACTCTCCAGGCTAGGAGAACTTGTCGTGCTATCTTCAAAGTTCTAAAAGATAAACAGTTTTAACCAAGAATAATCTACCCAGCCAAGCTAAGCTTCACCAGTGAGGGAGAATTGAAATCTTTCCCAGATATCCAATCCCTAAGAACCTACGCTGCCAGCAGACCACCTCTACAAGAAACACTTAACACACCATTGAACACAGAAGAAAAGGAAAAAAGAAAAACAACATTCTTCACAAAAGTACAGCCAAAAGATTAAAAACACACATGAACCAACTCCAAAACAAAAAGAAAGACAACACACAAACAGGAACAACAACAGCAACTCTGTAAGAACATTATGATAGGGATTAACTCTCACATTCCAATAATTAGCTTGAATGGAAATGGACTAAATGCACCACTGAAAAGACATAGAATGGCAAAATGGATAAAATATCACCAGGCAATAATTTATTGCCTTCGAGAGACTCACTTCACTAGAAAGGAAACACAGACTCAAAGCAAGAAGATGGGAAACAAATTTTCAGGCGAACAGAACATAAAAGAAAGGAGGAGTTGTGATCTTAATCTCAGACAAAATACCTTTAAGATATCAAAAATTTAAAAAGATACAGAAGGACATTACATAATTATGAAAGGTTCAATCCACCAACAAGAAATATCCATCATAAACATATATGCACCTAACATAGGAGTGCTAACTTTCATAAAGCAGCTTCTAGGTAAACTAAAAACGATATCAAATCCAACACGATCATTGCTGGGGACTTCAATACCCCACTCACAACCCTAGACAGGTCATCAGGACAAAAAATCATCAACGAGATCCAAAACCTCAATGTGACTCTTGCCCAAATGGACTTAATTGATATCTGCAGAACACTCCATCCAAAGACCACAGAATATGCATTCTACTCATCATCGCTTGGAACCTACTCTAAGATCGACCACATACTTGACCATAAATCAAGTATAAGCAAATTTAAAAAGATCTAAATTTTGCCATGCACTTTCTTGGACCACAGTGGAATAAAAATAACATCAACACCAACAAGGTTGCCCCAAAACCCACAAAGTCATGGACACTAAACAGCATGATGCTAGACAACTCCTGGGTCAATGATGAAATCAAAACAGATTAAAAGATACCTGGAAAAAAATGAAAATGTAGAAACATCTTACCAAAATCTCTGGGATGCCATGAAAGTTGTAGTAAGAAGGGAATTCATATCTCTACAGACGCACATGAAGAAAATGGAAGAATCATAAATTAACAACCTAACAAGCCACCTAAGGAAGCCAGAAAAGCAAGACCACCAAAATGCTAACTTCAGCAGAAGAATCCAGATCACCAAAATAAAGGCCTGAATCCAGGACATAGAAGACAAAAAGATAATACAAAAAAATCAATGAAACAAAAAGCTGGTTCTTTGAAAGGATAACAAAATCAATGGTCCCCTAGCTAGACTGACCAAGAAAAAAGAGAGAAAAAATCCCAAATAAA
>NW_007249616.1:9751-10649 GCF_000164805.1 Carlito syrichta
CAAGAAGCAATTGAGATCCTAAATAGACCAATAACAATCAAGGAAATTGATTATGTAATAAGAAAACTACCTATCAAAAAAAAAAAAAAAAGACCTGGACCAGATGACTTTCCAGCAGAATACTATAAGACATTCAAGGAGGAACTGATACCAATCCTACTAAATGTATTCCAGGTGATTGAGAAAGATGGAACTCTCCCCAAATCATTTTATGAAGCTAACATCACATTGATACCAAAGCCAGGTAAAGACCCAACAAAGAAAGAGAACTACAGGCCAATATCTTTGATGAACATAGATGGTAAAATTCTCAACAAGATCCTAGCAAACCGGATTCAACAACACATCTCAAAAATCATTCATCAGAATCAAGTAGGCTTCATCCCAGGGACACAAGACTGATTCAACATTCACAAGACAATAAATCTAATCAAATACATCAACAGATGTCAGAACAAAAACCACATGATTATATCATTAGATGCAGAAAAAGCTTTTGATAAAATTCAACACCCCTTCTTGATAAAAACCCTCGAACATCTAGGCATATATGGAACATACCTCAAAATTGTAAAAGCCATCTATGAGAAACACACAGCCAGCATACTCCTAAACAAACAAAAATTGAAACCATTTCCCCTGAAAACTGGAACAAGACCAGGATGCCCACTCTCTCCCCTCCTGTTCAATATAGTATTGGAAATCCTGGCTAGAGCAATCAGAAAAAAGAAGGTGATCAGGGGTAACCAAATAAGAAAAGAGGAAGTAAAGTTATTTCTCTTTGCAGACGATATGTTTATGTACCTTGAAAACCCAAGAGAATCTGTCAAAAGCCTCCTTGCACTGATAAAGGACTTTGGCAAAGTCTCAGGGTATAAAATAAATGTGCAAAAGACAA
>NW_007249617.1:0-2877 GCF_000164805.1 Carlito syrichta
CAAATCCCACTTGCTTGCCAGCTCACTTAACTCCCTAGATTTCTAGCTAACCAGCTGGCTAGTGAGCTGACCTAACTAGGTGACTTAACTAACTAGCCAGCCAGATCGCCAGCTGACTTAACTAGCTAGCTATCCAGTTAGGCTGGTGGCTAGCCAGCTGACTTAACTGGCTGACTTAACTAGCTTGCCAGCTGACTTAACTAGCTGACATAATTATCTAGCTAGCTAGCAAACCAACTGATTTCACTAGCTGAAATAACTAGCTAGTATCCTAGTTAGTTATCTAGCTAGCTAGCTGACTTAACTACCTGACTTAACTTAGCTAGCCAGCTGATATAGTTAACTGACTTAACTAGCTGGCTACCTAGCTAGCCAGATTGCTTGACTATCCAGACATCTGTCTAGCCATCTGAATAAAGTACCATTTTACCTACCTAGCGAACTCCTAGCCAACTGACTTAACGATTTTACTTAACTAACTAGTCAGCTGGCTAGTCAGCTGATTAATCAACTAGTTGATTAACGTGCTAGGCAACTGTGCAGCCAGGTGAGTAAACTAGCTGGCTTAACTTAATATACAGGCGTCTAGCCAGCTGACTTAACTATCTCTCTACTTCTCTGGCCACCTGGATAGCAAGCTGATTTAGCTAGCTGACATAATTTGCTAGACAGCTGGCTAGTCAACTGATTTAACAAGGTCACTACCTAGCCAGCCAGTTTGCTAGCCAGTTGACTTAACTAGATATTTTAACTAGCTGGCCTGCTTTCTAGCCAGTTGAATTAACTAGCTTGCTACATAGCTAACCAGCTGGCTGTCCAGTTGAATTAACTAGCTGACTTATCTTGCTAGCAAGCTGTCTAGGGAGCTGACTTAACTGGCAAGCTACCTAGATAGCCAGCTGGCTAGTCAGCTGATTTAACTTGGTTGTTTATCTATCTAGCCAGCAGGCTAGACTGCTGACATAACTATCTAGCTTCCTAGCTAGCATGCTGGCATGCCAGCTGAATTAACTAGATGAATTAAATAGCTAGCCAGCTCACTAGCCAGCTGACGTAAGGGCATAGCTACCCACCTTGCCAGCAGACTAGCCAGCTGACTTAACTAGCTGACTTAATGAAGTAACCAGCTGGCTAGCCAGGAGACTTAAATAGCTACCGACCTAGCTAGACATGTGAATAGCTAGCTGACTTATCTAGCCGACATAACTAGACACCTGTTAGCTAGCCAGCTGTCTTAACTAGCTGCCTACCTACATAGTCCGCTGACTTGTTAACTGACTTAACTACCTAACTACCTAGCTAATCTGCTTGCAAGTGAGCTGACTTAACTAGGTGACTTAACTAACTAGCTAGCTGGCTAGCCAGCTGACTTAACTAGCTAGCTATCCTGCTATGCAACTGTCTATCCAGCTTACTTAACTCACTGACTAAACTAGCTAGCAACCTGAATTAACTAGCTGATTTAATTAGCTAGCTACCTAGATACCAAGCTGACTTAAGTAGTTGATATAGCTAGCTTGCTACCTAGCTAGCTATCATGTAGCTAGGTGACTTAACTAGCAGACTTAACTAGCTAGCTGACATATCTAGCTGACTTAACTAGCTGCTTCCTAGCTAGCCAGAGGACTTAAGTAGCTGATATATCTAGCAAGCCAGCTGGCTACCCATCTGATGTAACTAGCTTTTTGACCAGTTAACCAGCTGGCTAGACAACTGACTTAACGAGCTGACTTAAAGAGCTAGTCAGCTGGGTTAGCCAGCTTATTAAACTAACTGACTTATCTAGCTGTCAACTGGCTAGACAGCTGACTTAATTGCCTAGCTTCCTAGGTAGCCAGCAGCCTAGCCAGCTGATTTAAGTAGCTGAATTAACGAAGTATCCAGCTGACTAGCCAGCAGAATTAACTAGCTAGCTACCTGGCTAGGCAGCTGGATAGCCAGCTGACTTAACTAGCTGACATAACCAGATAGTCTGATGGCTAGCCAGCTGACTTAACTAGCTACCTACATACATAACGCACTGGCTTGCCAGCTGAATTAACTACCTACCTACTAAATTATCATGCTGGTCAGTGTGCTGACTTAAAAAAGTTGCTTAACTAGCTAACCAGCAGGCTAGGCAGCTGCCTTAATTAGCTAGCTACTTTGCTAGGCAGCTGGCTAGCCAGCTGACATAACTAACTGACTTAACTAGCTACCCAGCTGACTCATCCATATGACAACTAGATAGCTATCTAGTTAGCCAGTTGACTTAACTAGCTGACTTAACTAGCTAGCTACCTAACTAGCCAGCTTCCTGGAAAGCTCACTTAAGTAGCTGACATCACCAGCTAGCCAGCTGGCTGGCCAGTTGACTTAATTAGCTAGCCAGCTGGATGGTCAGCTGAATTAACTAGCTGTCTTTAACAGCTGACTTAATTAACTAGCTACCTTAATTAACTAGCTATCTTAATTAACTAGCCGGCTGACTTAATTAACTAGCTACATAGCTAGCTAGCTGAGAGTCCAACTGAATTAACTAGCTGACTTAGCTAGCTATTTCACTTGCTAGCCAGCTGGCATAACTAGCTTGCTACCTAGCTATCCTGCTGGATAGCCAGCTGACTTAACTAGTTGACTCTACAATCTAGCCAGCTTGCTAGCCAGCTGACTAAACTAGATGACTTAGCTAGTGAGCCAGCTGGCTAGCCAACTGACTTAACTAGCTCTCTACCTATCTAGCTAGCAGGCTAGCCAGCTGAATTAATTAGATGACATATTTAGCTAGCCTGCTGGCTAGCCAGCTGAGTTAACTATCTCTCTGTTTAGCTAGTAATCTGGCTAGTAACCTGACTTTAATAGCTGACTTGTATAGCTGGCCTGATTGCTAGTCAGCTG
>NW_007249617.1:3392-4837 GCF_000164805.1 Carlito syrichta
GGCTACCTATCTAGCCCACCTGGCTAGTCAGCTGACTTACCTAGCTGACTTAAGATAGCAAATTACCTAGCCATCTCACTTAACTAACTAGCTAGCTACCTAGCCAGCAGGTAAGCTTACTGACTTAACTAACTGAAATGAACAATTAACCCTGCTGGCTTGCAAGCTGACTTATCTAGCTAGCTACCTACCTAGCCAGCTGGCTAGACAGCTGACTAGACTAGCTGACGTAACTAGCTACCCAATTGGCTAGACAGCTGACTTAACTCACTGATATCACTAGCTAGTCAGGTAGCTATCTAGCTGACTTAACTAGCTAGCTACCTATGTTGCCAGTTGGCTTGCCAGCTTTCTTAACTAGGAGAATTAACCAGCTAACCAGCTGGCTAGCTAACTGACTTAATTGGCTCACTACCTAGCTAGGCAGCTGAATAACCAGCTGACTTAACTAGCAAATTACCTATCTAGCAAGCTGACTTAAATAGTTAGCTAACTAGCTAGCTACCTAGCTAGCCAGCTGACTTAAGTAGCTATCTAACTACCTAGCTACCTAACTAACAAGCTGATTTAAATAGTTAGCTGCCTAGCTAACTGACTGACTTAACCAGATGGCTACATAGTTAGCTTACTCATTATCTAACATGCTATCTAACTGACGTAATCATCTGACTTAACTCGTTATCTAATGAGCTAGCTAGTTGACTCAACCAGTTGACTTAACTCATTAGCTAATAAACTAACTACCTGACTAATCCAGATGACATAACTGGTTAGTTAACTACATAGCTAGCATACTCAAACAGCTGACTCAACCCGTTTGCCTACTAGCTAGCCTGCTGTCTAAACCAACTGACTTAACCAATTATCTAATTTCATAGTTAGCTGTCTTCACCAGCTAACTAAATTAGAAAGCTGACTTAATTAGCTGATTTAGCTTGCTGACTTAACTGCTTAGCTAGCTGACTTAACTAGTTAGCTAGCTGACTTTACCTGAATTAGTTTGCTAACTATTTAACTAGCTGAATAGCGAGCTGACTTAACTAAATATCAAACTAATTAGGTAGCAGACTTAAGTATCTGACTTAAATAATTAGATAACTAGTGATCTAGATGACTTAGCTAGCTGAATTACCTAGCTAGCTAGTTTGCTAGCCCACTTAGCTAGCTGACATAACTAGTTAGTTTGTGAGATATCTAGCTGAATTAACGAGTTGGTTAAGGAGTTAGATAACTGCTTTAACTAGTTGGTAAGCGAGTAAAATAGCTGACTTAACTAGTTGGTTAACGAGTTAGCTCGATGACTTGACTTGTTTTCTGATGAGTCGTCCGACTAGTTAGCTGAGTTAACACGTTGGCTGACTTCTCAGCTGACTTGTTAGCTATCTTAACAAGTTGGTCGACTAATCAGCTAATTATTTAGCTGGATAACTAGTTGGCTGAGGAGT
>NW_007249617.1:5443-6600 GCF_000164805.1 Carlito syrichta
CCACCTACCTGACCAGCCTGCAATCTAGCCAGCTTAACTTACCAGCCACCTAGCTAGCCAACCCGCTAACCAGATGTCTTAACTTGCTGAATTAACTGGATAGCCATCCAGCTAGCCAGCTGGCTTAACTAGCCAGCCACATAGTGAGTCAGACGACTAACCAGCTCACTTAACTCTCTGACTTAACTAGCTAGCAATCCAGTTAGCAAGCTAAATTAATTAGCTAGCTACCTATCTAGGCAGGTGGCTAGCCAGTTGACTTAACTAGCTGACTTAACCAGCTAGACAGCTGAGCAGCCACCTGACTTAACTTGCTAGCTACCTAGCTAGCCAGATGGCTAGCCACTTGAATTAACAAGCTGACTTAACCAACTAACCAGTTGGCTAGCCAGCTGACTCAACTAGTTGACATAACTAATTATCCAGCTGACTAGCCAGGTGACTTCACTATTTGACATCACTAGATAGCCAGGTGGCTACCCAGCTGACTTAACTAGCTAGCTACCTATGTATCCTGCTGGCTTGCCAGCTGACTTAACTATGTAATTGCCTAGCTAATCTGCTTGCTATCCAGATAACTTAACTAGCTGCCCTGCTTTCTAGCCGTTTGAATAAAGGAGCTTGCTACATACCTAGCCAGCTGGCTATTCAGCTGAATTAACTAGGTTTGTTATCTAGCTAGCCAGCTGTCTATTCAGCTGACTTAACTAGCAAGCTAACTACCTAGCCAACTGGCTAGTCAGCTGACTTAACTAGGCGACTTAACTAGCTAGCAAGTTTGCTAGATAGCTGACATAACTAGCTAAGTACCTAGATAGCAAGCTGACTAGCTAGCTGACTTAACTAACTGACTTAATTAGCTAGCTAGCTAACATATCTAGCTGATTTAACTAGCTAGTTTCCTAGTTTGCCAGCTGACTTAACTCACTGAAATAACTAGCGAACTACCTGGCTGCCCATCTGACGTAAATAGCATTTTTACTATATAGCCAGCTGGCTAGACAACTGAATTAAGGTGCTGACTTAACTATGTTACCAGCTGGTTAGTCAGCTGACTAATGTAGCTGACTTAACTAGCTGGACAGCTGTCTAGCCAACTGACATAATTGTCAAGCTACCAAGGCAGCCAGCAGCCTAGCCAGCTGATTTAATTAGCT
>NW_007249618.1:0-1712 GCF_000164805.1 Carlito syrichta
GTCCCGGTCACTCTGGAGGCTGAGGTGGGAGGATAGCCGGATCCCACAATTTTGAGGCTGGCAGTGAATGACGGACTTGTCCCCAGGACCCTCCTGGGCCACAGAGCTAGACCCTGTTTCCAAACACTTCAGTATCATACACAGATTCTCAAGTGTGCATGGTGTGTACACAGGACAACTGGCTTTAGAGCCAGGGAACATGGGTTTTGGGGGGAAGAAATTTCTCCGGGTGAGGAATGTTTCCCTGACCTTTCTTGGCAGAAGGCCCTCGCTGATGAGTGGGAGGGTCAGCCTGACTGGGGCACAGTTCTCACCTTGGAGAGAAAAGCTGGCACCAGCCCAGCCAGGGAGACTCGGGAACTTTCACACCACAGCGGGACTGCCATTGGGGGGGTTCAGGCTGGAAGGTGCCAAGGATGGGGGACCCTCACATGTAGCAGGGTTGGGGTGGAAGAACTGAGGTCAGAAGGTTTGCAGGAGAATGGATTTCTTTCTTTCTTTTCCTCTCTCTCTCTATTTTGTTTCATCACTAGGTAGTCCTGGATGCTTTCAAACTGTCCAATTCAGGCCTTCCTCTCAGCCTCAGACTCGAAAACTGCTGTGATCACAGGCTTTCCATTTGGTTGACATCCTGGTCTTCCTGCTTGGTCTTGAACTCTGGACCTGAGGCGATCCTCCCGCCAAGCCTGCCCTCACTCAATGTTTTCTGGGTTTTTCTTGGGGTCAAGGTGGGAGCTTTCATTTTTTTTTTTTTGAGTTGGAGTCTCACTCTGTTACCCAGACTGGAGTGCAGTGGCCACTCCCGCCACCACAGGCTTGACTTGCTGGGCTCCGGCGATCCTTCTGCCTCAGCCTTCCAAGTAGCTGAAACTACAGGCGTGCGCTGCCATGTCCGGTTAAATTTTCGCCCAAGTTGCCCAAGTGGGTCTCGAACCCGTGGGTTCAGGCAATGCTCTCACCTCAATCTCCCAAGGTGCAGAATTACAGGCTGAGCCACCAAGCCCGGCGAGGTGGAGCTTTCTATGGTCCAGTCTGGGATCAGCTCCCGGACTCCAACTATCTTCCCTCCCTGAGTGCAGAGGAGACAGGTGTGAGTTACTCAGCAGCACCCCCAAAGTTTGAGAGTCACTCCCCCTCTTTCCCCGAGGCAGTCCCTGGGAGGAGTGACTGTGTCCACCCTGGGGAATGAAGCAACCTGAGGGGTGGCTGCCCCTGTGACAGCAAGACGCTGCCCCATGTGCTCCACCAGGGTGGGTTTGGGGCAATTTCAGCTGCTCTTTCCAGAGTCTCAGGTAGTCTGAAGGGAGTGGATTTGCAGTGGGGTTCCGAGAGTGGTGTGAAGGCTGGGGTGGAGGCTCACGTCTCTCACCCCGGTGCTTTGGGAGGCTGAGGCAAGAGGATGGCCTAAGCCCCCATGTTCGAGACAATCCCGGGCACCTTGGCGAGACCACTTCTCTACAAGAAACCAAAAAAATGAGCCGAGCATGGTGCCACACACATGCCACTCCAGCCACTTGGTAGGATGTGGCAGGAAGAGGATCACCAGTGCCCTGGAGGTGGAGCCCATGGTGACTGAGAGCAGTACTCTACAATCCATCCTGGGTGACAGGGCAGGACTCTGAATCAGAATAAAAATACCAACCACCGCCACCAGAACCACAGTCTGGGCTCAGGGGCTCAGACCGGCATGCCAGCCCTTCGTCAGCTGAGAC
>NW_007249618.1:2174-4117 GCF_000164805.1 Carlito syrichta
CTTTTCTCTCCCGATCACTCCATCCTCCCCCACCCACACGGAAGTTTCCCTGGGGAGCCATGGATGCATATCATGATGCACATGGGAGGTGTCTTTTTTTGCCAGTCTCCGTCGGTGGGACTGGGGTGTGGCTGCACAATGGTGGCTCCTGAGGCCTTGAACTGAGGGGTTCAGGTGGTCTTCCTTCCTTGGTCGGCCTCTGGCTTTGGCCCCCAAGTTGCTAGGATGATGAGGCTGAACCTCTGAGCCCAGGCTCAATCCTTCATGAACATGAAGCAGAAGGCTGGATGCAGTGGCCCATGCCTGAACTCCAAGATCTCAGGGAAGATGAGGCTGGAGGATGGCTGGTGCCCAGGAGCTCACGACCATCCCAAGTCATGCAGAAAGATCCCATCTCAGCACCCATCCAAACAGGTGGTCTGAGGTCATGGTGCTCGTCATCCCGACCACTCCGGAGGCTGACTTGGAAGTATCACCAGAGTCTGCAATTTTGAAGCTGGTAGAGAATGATAGTCGTGCCCCAGGACCCAGCTTTGGCCACAGAGCCAGACCTTGTCTCCAAAAACATCAGAATTGTACACAGATTCAAATGTACATGGCGTGTTCAAATGGGGACTGGCTTTAGAGCCAGAGAAAATGGGTCTGGGGATGAAGAAATGTCCCCACGTGAGGGATGTTCCCCCGGCATTTCTTCAGATGGTGCTTATTGTTGAGTCAGAGGGACAGCCTGCCTGGGTCACATTTCTCACCTCGTAGAGGAAAGCTGACAGGAACCTGGCCAGGGAACCTTGGAATCTCCCGTACCAATGCAGGGGCAGCCTTTGGAGGGGGTTGGGGCTGGAAGGTGCTGAGTTTTGGGGACACTCACATGTGGGGGGGTGTGAGGGGGAAGGACAGAGGGCAGAAGAATTGCAAGAAAATGGATTTCTTTCTTTCCTTTTATATTTCTTCTTTCTTCCTTCCTTTCCTCTTTCTTTCTTTCTTTCTTTCTTTCTTTCTTTCTTTCTTTCTTTCTTTCTTTCTTTCTTTCTTTCTTTCTTTCTTTCTTTCTTTCTTTCTTTCTTTTTTCTCTCACTAGGTTGCCCATGCAGCTCTCAAACTGCCCACCTCGGGTCATCTTCTCAGACTGGGCCTCCAAAACTGCTGTGTTCACAGGCTTTCCATTTGACCAATACCCTGGTCTTCACGTCTGGTCTTGAACTCTGGGCCAGAGGTGATCTTAATGATGAGGCCTGGGTTTTGATTGGGGTCGAGGTGGGGGCTTGCTATGGTGTCCAACCTAGTCTTGAGTTCCTGGGCTCCAAACATCTACCCATCTTTGACTCCCTGAGTGCTGAGGAAACAGGCGTGAGTCACCTGGCCTTCCCCCCAAGAGGTTTAGAATTCATGACCATGCTTTCCCCAAGGCGGACCCTGGGAGGAGCGAGCAGGTCCACCCTGGGAATGAGGTGGGCATAGGTTTGGGCATTCTGATGGAGACTTGCCCCTGTGCCAGGCTCTCCTTCCATGCAGGCTTGTCGGGAGACTCTGACTGCCCACTCTGGAGTCAGAGGTTGTCTGTAGGGAATGGGCCTCACATTGGGGCACTGAGTGGGGTGTGAAGGCCAGGTGCAGGGACTCATGTCTATCACCTGGTGCTTTGGGATGCAGAGGCTAGATGGCCTGAGGTCATGGGATTGAGAACATTCAGGGCACCTACCAAGACCTCGTCTCTACAAGAAATCAAAAAATGAGCTGAGTATGGTGGTGCACTCCTGTTGTTCTGGCTAATCGGGATGCCATGGCTGGAGGATCTCAGGAGCCCAACCAGTGGAGGCTGAGGTGGCCGACAGCTGGCCCCTGCACTCTGGGCTGGGCGACTGAGTGGAATTACAACTCAGAATAGTATTACCAACCACGACCATGGCAACCATAGGCCAGACTCATGGTCTCAGACTGCCATC
>NW_007249619.1:0-4091 GCF_000164805.1 Carlito syrichta
TCAGTCAGCTCACTCGCCAGCCAACTAAAGTCAACTGACCAGTTAGCTCACTCGCCAGCCGACTAGTTAAGTCAGCTGACCGGTTGGCTCACTTGCCGGCCAACTAGATAAGTCAGTTGACCAGTCGGCTCACTCGCCAGACAATTAGTAAAGTCAGCTCAACTCTAGGCTCACTCGTTGGCCGACTAGTTAAGTCAGCTAACCGGTCAACCATCTAGCAGGTCAACTAGTAAGGCCAGCTAACAAAATGGCCGACTAGTCGGCTAACTTCACACTTGACCAGTTAGCACAGCTAACTAGTCTCTGACAAGTTAGTCCTGCTAACTAGTCAGTCTACTAATCGACTAATTAGTTCAGCACACCAGCCATCCAATTAGTTAACAGAACTGACTTGTGGGCCAACTCATCAGTCAACATGTAAAGTCACCTAGCTAACTCGTTAAACAACTAGATAAGTCAGCTAGTTAACTCATTTACCAACTAGTTACAAGAGGTAGCTAACTCATTAACCAACTCGTTAAGTCATCCAGCTGTCTCATTAGCCAACTAGTTAAGTCAGCTAGCTAAGTCAACTAGCTAACAAGATAGCTAGTTAAGCCAGCTAGCTAAGTCAGCTAGCTCACTAGTTAGCTAACTATTTATTTCAGGTACTTAAGTCGGTTAACTAACTAGCTAGCTAATTAAGTCAACCAGTTATTCAGCCAGTTAAATTGTTAGCAAACTATTTAATTCATGTAGTTATGTCAACTAGCTAACTAGTTAAGCATTCCAGTTAAGTCACCTACTTAATTCAGCTAGTTAAGTCAGCTTTCTAATTAAGTCAGCTGGTTAAGACATCTAGCTAGCTAGTTAGCTAATGGATCAAATCACAAGGTTGAGTCAGGTAATTAGCTAGTTAACTACCTGGTTAGGTAAACTGATTGAGTCAGCTAGCAAGCTAGTTAGCAAACGGGTTGAGTCAGCTTGTTGAGTAGGCTACCTAGCTAGTTAGCTAACGAGTTAAGTCAACTGCCTGAGTAACCTAGGAAGCTCATTAGCTAACGATTTATGTCAGATGACTAAGTCAGCTAGCTAGCACGTTAGATAACGTGTAAGCTAACTATTTAGCTATCATGTTACATCAGCTAGCTAGCTAAGCTGCTAATTATTTGAGTGAGATTGTTAGCTAGATAGCTAGCTAGTTAGCTAACTGTTTAAATCAGTTGGCTAGCAAGGTAGCGAGCTAGTTAGCTAACTATTTAAGTTAAATGTCTAGTTAGTAGCTAGCTAGTTAATTCACCTAATTAAGTCAACTGGCTAGACAACTGGCTAGCTAGGTAGCACAGTAGATAAGTTTGTTGACTAGCCAGATGGCTAGCTGGCTAATTCAGCTAGTTAAGAGAGCTGGCCAGCCAACTGGCAAGGTAGGTAGCTAGCTAGTTAAGAAATCTAGATAGCTACCCGGCTAGCTAGTGATGTCTTTGAGTTAATTCAACTGGCTAGCCAACTGGCTAGTTGGTTAAGTCAGCTAGTTTAGTCAGTTGTCTAGCCAGCTGTTTAGGTAGGTACCTATCTAGATAAGTCAGCTTGGAAGCCAGCAGGCTAGCTATTCAAGTCAGCTAGTTAAGTCAGCTTGCTAGATTGCTGGCTAGGTAGGTGTCTAGTTAGTTAAGTGAGCTGCCAAGCCAGCTTGCTAGCTTAAGTCTGCTAGGTAAACCAATTGTATAGCCAGCTTACTAGATAGGTACTCCACCTAGTTAAGTCAGCTGGCTAGCCAGCTGATTAGCTGGTTAAGTCAGCTAGCTAAGTCAGCTGAAAACCAGCTGGCTAGCCAGTTATGTCAGCTCATTAAGTCAGTTGGTGATCCAACTGGTTTATCACTTAAAAAGCTAGCTAAGGCAGATGGCTATCCATCGGACTAGCTAGTTATTTCAGCTAGTTAAGTCAGCTGGTTAGCTAGGAACCTAGCTGTATAAGTCAGCTATATATGTCAGCTAGCTAGCTTGTTAAATTTGCTAGTTAAGTCAGCTGGCTAGCAAGATAGATAGCTAGGTAGCTAGCTGGTTAAGTCATGTAGTTAAGCCAGCTGGCTAGCTAGGTAGCTAGCTGGTTAAGTCAGCTAGTGAAGTCAGCTGGCTAGCTAGTTATTTCAGCAAGCTAAGTCAGCTGGCTAACTGTCGCCTCTGTGGGCAGCTAGCTAGTTAAGTCAGCTGACTAGCCAGTTAACCAGCTAGTTAAGTAACCTAGTTAAATCACCTCACTAGGCAGCTTGTTAGGTAGGTAGCTAGGTAGTTAAGTCTGCTGGCATTCCAGCAGTTACTTAGGTAGTTAGCTAGTTAACTCAGCTGTCTATTCAACTGGATATTTAGGTAGCTAGGCAGTTAGGTCAGCCTTCCAGCCAGCTGGCTAGCTACTTAAGTCACCTAGTTAAGTCAGCTGGCTAGACAGCTGGCTAACTAGGTACCTAGATAGTTAAGTTAGCTTTCTAGCCCACTGGCTACCTAGTAAAGCCACCTAGTTAAGTCAGCTCTATATCCAGTTGGCTAGCTAGGTAGCTTGCTACTTAAGTCAGCTGGCTAGTCAGCTGACTACCTACTTAAGTCCTCTAGTTAAGTCACCTGGCTAACCAGGTGGCTAGCTATATAGCAAGCTAGATAATTCAGCTGTCTGGTAAGCAGGCCAGCTATTTAATTCAGCTAGTTAAGTCAGCTGGCTAGACAGGTGGCTAGCTAGATAGCGAGCTTAAGTCAGTTGACTAGACAGCAGGCTAGCAAATTATGTCAGTTACTTAAGTCTGCTGACTAGCCTGCTAGTAAGCTAGGTAGAGAGATAGTTAAGTTAGCTGGGTAGTCAGCTGGGTAACTAGTTAAGTCTGCTAGTTGTTCCAGTTGGTTAGCTGGTTAAGTCAACTAGTCAAGTCAGCTGGATAGCCAGCTGGATAGCTAGGTACCAACCTAGTTAATTCAGCTAGCTAGCCACCTGGCTAGTTATTTAAGTCAACTAGTTAATTCACCTTGCTTCCCAGCTGGCTAGCTAGGTAGATAGTTAATTAAGTCAGCTGGCTAGCCAGTTGTCTAGCTAGTTAAGTCACCTAGTCAAGTCAGCTCACTAGCTAGCTGGTTAGCTAGGTAACTAGGTAGCTAATTCAGCAGGCAAGCCAGTGGTATATGTCAGTAGCTAGCTAGTTAAGTCAGTTTGCTAGCCACCTAGCTAACTGGAGATGTCAGCTAGTTAAGTAAGCAGGCTAGTCAGCTGTCCAACTAGTTATGTCAGATATTTGATTCAGCTGGATAGCCAGCTGGCTAGCTGGATAAGTCAGCTAGTTAATTCAAGTGGCAAACCAACTGGCTAACTAGGTATCTCACTAGTTTAGTCAGATGGCTAGCCAACTGGCTAACTGGTTAAGTCAGCTAGATAAGTCAGCTGGCTAGACACCTGGCTAGGTAGTTACCTAGCTAATTAAGTCAGCTGGCTAGCCAGCTGGCTAGCTAGCAAACTCAACGAGTTAAATGAGCTGCCTAGCCAGCTGTCTAGCTAGATGGCTAGCTAGTTAAGCCAGTTGGCTAGCCCGATGGCTGTCTTGTTCAGTCAGCTAGTTAAGTCAGCTGGCTAGCCAACTGGCTAGCTAGGTTGCTGGCAAGTAAAGACGGCTGCTAATCTGGCTGATCAGGTAGGTGGCCAGCTAATGAAGCCTGCTGGCTAGCCAGCTAACAATCAGGGTGGCTGGCTAGTTAAGCTGGCTTTCTATCCCACTGTCCAGCCAGACGGCTGGCTATTAAAGCCAGCTGGCTAGCCAGCTGGTTAACTCACTAACCAGCTATATGGCTGCATAACCAGCTAGCCAGCTGGGTTGCTAGCTATTTAATGAGCTGTTGGCCATCTAGTCAACCAGGTATATGGCTAATTAAGTCAGCTTGCTAACCAGCTTGCTAGCTGGTTGTCAGCTATTTAAGTCAGCTGGGTAGCCTCATGGCTAGGTGGGTAGCTAGCTAATCGAGTAAACTGGTTAGCTGGATGGCTTGCTAGTTAAGTCAGGCAGTTAAGTGAGCTGGCTAGCCAGCTGGTTGGCTATGTGGCTAGCTATTTAAGGAAGCTGGCTAGCTGGATGGCTA
>NW_007249619.1:4615-6669 GCF_000164805.1 Carlito syrichta
AGCTAACTATCCAGCTAGCCAGTTAAGTCAGCTAGCTAGTCAGGTTGCTAATCAGCAAGCTAGTTAAGTCAGCTAGCTAGACAGCCAGCTAATTAGCTAGATAGTTAAGTCAGTTAGCCAGTAGCCAGATAGCTGGCTAGTTAAGTCCGCAAATTAGAGAGTTAGTTTGCTTGATTGCTAGCTAGTTATGTCAGCTAGATAACCAGTTATCTTGTCAGCTACTTAGTCAAGTCAGCTACCAAATCAACTAGTTACTTAGTTAACTAGTTGACTAGCAACTCAGTTATCTGGTCAGCTAACAAGTGGGCTCACTCGTTTTCCATCAGGTAAGCTAACTAGTCAACTCGCTCATCTGCCAACCAGTCAACAAACTAGTAGGCTTGCTCACCAGCCAACAGGTAAACAAACTTGTCAGCTCACTCGAAAACCAACAGGACAGCTAAATAGTCACCTTGCTGGCCAGATGATAGGTTAAGTCAGCTCAATAGTGGGCTCACTTGCCGAACAAGTAGTTAAGGATGTTCACCCGTCAGCTCACTCGCTGGCCAATTAGTTAAGTCAGATCACTGGTCAGCTCTCTCACTGGCTGACTTATTAATTTTTCTGACCAGTTGGCTCACTCACCAGCCAACTAAATTCAGCTGACCACTTTACTCACTAACCGGCCAACTAGTTTAGTCAGCTGACCAGTCGGCTCACTCACACACCAACTAGATAAGTTAACTCATGTGTCAACTCACTCGCTTGCTGGCTCGTTAAGTAGCTATCCAGTCTGCCGACTAGTCAGCCAACTAGATATGTCAGCTGACCAATCAGCCGACTAGGGAACCAACTTGTAAGCTGACAAGTTAGCTCAGCTAACGAGTCGGCCGACAATTTAGGTCAGCTAACTAGTCGGCCAACTTGATGGCCGACTAGTTTGGTCAGCAAACAGGCAGGCAACAAGTTAACCTTGCTAACAAGTGGGCCAGCTCGCTAGTCAGTTTGTTAACCGAGCTAACTAATCGGCAGACTAGTCTGCCGACTTGTTAAGGCAGCTAACAAGTCGACCGAGTAGTCAGCCAACGTGTTAAACCAGTTAAGTAGTCCACCTTCTCAGCCAAAAATTTAAATCACCTAGCTAACTCGTTAATCAACTAGTTAAGACAGCTTGTTGACTCGTTTATGGTGGAGTAACAGCCCCTGCAACTTTTGGCGTGTACCTTGGAAGACGTGGTGGGGTCGGAGAATCTGTAGGGACAGATATTAGAAGAAAGGAAGATGGGAGGATAGATATAAAAAGGAAGAAAGAGAAAGAAAGAAAGTGGACAACTGTTCAGTGAAATGAGCAGAAGCCATTTATTGAAGGTTACAGAAGGTCTCAAATTTTAGACAGACAGTCTCACAAGTCTTTCATGTGAACATGAAGCTAGGTGCAGGAGGGGCATACCCAAACCCTCAGATGTTTTCTCAGGTATGAGGGGGGACAAACCCCAAGATTGTCTTATTGTTCCCTCTGCTAGTTAATGCTCTTCAAAAGTAGTGCAACAATCCCTACTAGCCTAATGATGTTCTGATAATCAATAACTTTTAAAGCTCACTCAATTCCCATGATGACTAACTTAAACTTTATTACCTTTCTATTCTATGCTAATACCACTTACACAATGCTATGGAAGCTCTTAATTATAACTTAAACCAATTCCTAAAGAATGTGGCCTGGTCCAAAATTCACGCTGGACTCTATAGGATGTGGCCCAGTCCAAGACTCACGGTGGGCCACTTTTTGGAACAATAGACTACAATCTCTTAACAAAGTGGCTATTCTAAAGTCCAATATATCTATCCCAATTTCTATGAGCATTTCTAATTCCTGATCTTAATATATAAAGCTGATCATCAGCAACAACGCTTCTAAAATTAAACCCAAATATAAACTGTAAATGTACTAATGGCAAAACCACAATAGTAGAAAATGGAGACATGAAAATTTCTAAGTTAATTGTATTCTTATTAAACCTCAAATATCATGATTGAACATGCTTGACTAACATGATTCCCTGATGTTAGCATGA
>NW_007249620.1:0-3487 GCF_000164805.1 Carlito syrichta
CAGGCTTACATTACTATCTAGCTACCAAGTTAGCCAGCTAGTTAGCCAGCTGACTTAACTAGTTAGCAACCTACATATCCCACTGGCCTGCCTGCTGACTTGAATACCTAACTTTCTACATAACCAGCTGGATAGCGAGCTGACTTAACTAGGTATCTTAACTAGGTAGCCAGCTAGCTAGCCAGCTCATTTAACTAGATAACTACACAGCTAGACAGGTGGCTAGCCAGCTGACTTAACTAGCTGCCTTAATTAGCTAGCCAGCTGATGTAACTAGCTGACTTAACTATCTAGCTACCAAGCAAACCAGCTGAATTTACTAGCTGAAATATCTAGCTCACATCCTAGCTAGCTATCTTTACCAGTTAGCCAGCTTTCTATCCAGCTGACAACTAGCTAGCTACTTAGCTAGCCTGCTGGGAAGACAATTGAATTAACTAGCTGACTTAACTAGCTATCCCCCTTGCTACCCAACTGACTTAACTAGCTTACTACCTAGCTAGCCATCTGGCTAGCCATCTGACATAACTAGTTGACTTAACCAGTTAACTAGCTTGCTAGCCAGTTGACTCAAGTAGATAACTTAACTAGTGAGCCAGCTGGCTAGCCAGCTGACATAACTAGCGCTCTAACTAGCTAGTTAGCTGGCTAGCCAGCTGAATTAATTAGCTGAATTATTTAGCTAGCCAGCAGGCTAGCCAACTTAGTTAACTATCTCACTGTATAGCTATTCATCTGGCTAGTCACCTGATTTAACTAGCTGGCTTATATTGCTGGCCTGATTGCTAGTCAGCTGAATTAACTAGCTTGCTCAATATCTAGCCAGCTGGCTAGCCAGCAGACTTAACTAGGTGACTTAACTAGCTAGCCATCAGGCTAGACAGCTGACCTAATTATCCAGTCACATAACTGGCCAACTACCAAGCCAACTGACTTAACTAGGTGACATAACTAGCTAGCCAGCTGGCTAGCAGGCTGAAATAACTGCCTAGCTCCCTAGCTAGTCAGTTGGATAGCCAGCTGATTTAACTAGCTAGCTACCTACATAGCCCACTGGTGGGCCAGCTGACTTAGCTACCTTGCTACCTAGCTAAACAGCTGTCTAGTGAGCTGACTTGACTACGTTGTTTAACTAGCTAGATAACTGGCTAGCCATCTGACTTAACTAGCTAGCTACCCAGCTAGTCAGCTGGCTAGCCAGGTGACTTAACTCAGTGACTTAACAAGCTAGCAACCTGACTTAACTAGCTGACTTCACTAGCTAACTAGCTGACATGCCTAGATGACTTATATAGCTAGCTTCTTAGCTAGCCAGCTGACTTAGCTAGTGAAATAAATAGCTAGCCTGATGACTAGCCATCTGACTTAACTAACTGTTTACCTAGTTAACCAGCTGGATAGACAACTGACTTGACGAGCTGACATAACTAGCTAGCCATCTGGTTGCCAGGTGACTTAACTAGCTGACTTAACCAGCAAGTCAGCTGGCTAGACAGCTGACTTAAATATCTGGCTACCTATCTAGCCACCTGGCTAGCCAGCTGACTTACCTAGCTGATTTAATCTAGCAAGCTGGATATCCAGTTCACTTAACTAGAGAACTACATACCTAGGCAGCAGGCAAGGTTGCTGACTTAACTACCTGAATTGAACAGTTAGCCTGCTGGCTTGCAAGCTGATTTATCTCGATAGCTACCTACCTAGCCTGCTGGCTAGACAGCTTACTAAACTAGCTGACTTAACCAGCTACCCAATTTGCAAGCCAGCTGACTTAACTCACTGACATCACTAGCTAGCCAGGTAGCTATCTAGCTGACTCCACTAGCTAGCTGGCTACGCTGCCAATTGGCTTGCCATCTCTCTTATTTAGGTGAATTAACCAGTTAGCCAGCAGGCTAGCCAACTGGCTTAACTGGCTCACTACCAAGCTATCCTGCTGACTAGGCAGCTGACTTAACTAGCTGACTTAAATTGCAAATTACCTAGCTAGCCAGCTGACTTAGTTAGCTAACTAGGTAGCTACATAGCTAGCCAGTTGACTTAAGTACTTAACTAACTACCTAGCTACTTAGCTAACAAGCAGACTTAAATAGTTAGTTGCCTAGCTAGTTAGTTGACTTCACCAGATGGCTACGTAGTTAGCTTACTCATTATCTAACATGCTAGCTGGCTGACTTAATCATCTGACTTAACTCGTTAGCTAATGAGCTAGCTAGCTAACTCAACCAGCTGACTTAATTCGATAGCTAACAAACTATTTAACTGACTAATCTACTTGACTTAACTGTTTATCTAACTAGCTAGCTGGCATACTCAAACAGCTGTCTCAACTCATTTGCTAACTAGCTAGCCTGCTGAATCAACCAGCTGACTTAACACGTTAGTTCACTATCTAACTACCTGACTCAACCTGGTGACTTAACCCATTATCTAATTACCTAGCTAGTTCTATTAACCAGCTAACTAAATTAGAAAGCTGACTTAACTAGCTGACAGCTAGCTGACTTAACTACTTAGCTAGCTGACTTAACTGGCTGACTTAACTAGTTAGCTAGCTTACCTAACTACCTGAATAAAATAGCTTGCTAAATGTTTAGCTAGCTGAATAACTAACTAAGTTAACTAGTTAGCCGACTAGTTAGGTAACAGATTTAAGTAACTGACTTAAATAGTTAGCTACCTAGTGAGCTATCTGTCTTAGCTAGCTGACAGCTAGCTAACTGGTTAGCTAGCTAACATAGTTAGCTGACTTAACTAGTTGGCTAACAAGATATCTAGCTGACTTAACGAGTTGATTAACGAGTTAGCTAACTGTTTTAACTATTTTGTAAATGAGTTAAAAAGCTGTCTTAATTAGTTAGGGAACAAGTTAGCTAGATGACTTAACTTGTTGGCTGATGATTCAGCTGACTACTTATCTAGTTTAACATATTGGATGACTACTCGTCCGACTTGTTAGCTGGGTTAACGTCTGGCCAACTAGTCGGCTGACTGTTTAATTGGGTTAACTAGTTGACTGACGAGATGGCCCCCAAGTTAGCTCGTTAAAGTATTTGGCTCACTTGTTTGCTGACCTAACTAGTCGGCCGACTAGTTGACCAACTAGTTAGTTGACCTAACTAGTCTGTCAACTGATTAGCTGACCTAACGTGTCTCCTGACATAATGGCCCACTAATCGGCCTATTTGTTAGCTTACTCAATTAGTGGGTTGGCTAGTTGCTGACCATTTAACTGACTTAACTAGTCGGTCAGAGAATAAGCCAACAGGTGAGCTGGCTTAACTAGTCGAATGGCAAGTGAGCTGACTGATCAGCTGAATTAACTTGTCAGCCGGCCAATGAGACTAAGCGTGCTCTGCAATAAATAGTCAGCTGGTGAGTGAGCCAACGGGGGTGCTGACTTAACTAGTTGCCTGATGAGCAAACGACTATTTAGCTGACATTTTGGCCTTCGAGCAAGCCAACAAGTTAGTTGAACTGTGGCTGG
>NW_007249620.1:4250-5714 GCF_000164805.1 Carlito syrichta
TAGCTGGCTAGCTACCTTTTTAATGAGCTGACTAGCTAGTTGGCTGGCTACCTGGCTAGCCAGCTGACTTAACTAGGTAGCTACCTTGTTGGCTAGATGGCTAGACAGCTGGCTTCACTAGCTAGCTCCCTGGCTGGCTAGCTGTCGAGGCATCAGCTAGCTAGCTAGCAGGCTGGCCAACTGGCTATCCAGCTGGCTTAAATAGCCAGCTGGCTGGCTGGACAGTGGGATAGACAGCCTGCTTAATTAGGCAGCCACCCTGCTGGTTAACTGGCCTGCCAGCCGACTTAACTAGCTGACCACCTACCTGAACAGTTGCTAACTAGCCAGTTTAACTTGCCAACCACCTAGCTAGTCAGTCGGCTAAGCAGGTGACTTAACAAGCTGACTTAACTAGACGGCCTGCTTTCTAGCCAGTTGAACTAACTAGTTTGCTACATAGTTATCCAGTTGGCTATCCAGGTGAATTTCTAGGAGACTTATCTAGCTAGCCAGCTCTGTCTAGACAGCTGACTTAAATAGCAAGCTACCTAGGTACCAGTGGGCTAGTCATCTAACTTAACTTGGTAACTTAAGTATCTAGCCAGCTGACTAGGCAGCTGGCATAACTAGCTAGCTATTTAGGTAGCATGCTGGCTTGACAGCTGACTTAATTAGCTAAATTAACTAGCTATCCATCTGGCTAGCTAACTGACTTAAATGCCTAGCTACCTAGCTAGGCAGCAGGTTAGTCAGTTGACTTAACTAGGTGACTTAACGAAGTATCCAGCTTGATAGCCAGCACACTTAACTAGCTAGCTACATAGCTAGACACCTGGGTAGCCAGCAGACTAATCTACCTGCCATAATTAGATGCCAGATGGATTGCCAGCTGACTTAACTAGCCACCTACCTACATAGCTCGCTGGCTTGACAGCTGACTAAACTACCTAACTACATAGCTAACCTGCATGCCAGTCAGCTGATTTAACTAGTTGACTTAACTAGCTAGCCAGCTGGCTAGCCTGCTGACTTAACTAACTGAATTAACTAGCTAGTCAGCTGACTGAACAAGCTGACTAAATTCACTAGCTACCTAGCTATCCAGCTGATTTCACTAGCTGTTTTAAACTTGCTAGCTATCTAGCTAGCTGTCATATAGCTACCTGACTTAACTAGCTGACTTAACTATCTAGATTCCTGACATATCTAGCTGACTTAACTAGCTAACTTCCTAGTTAGCCAGGTGACAACTAGCTGGAATAACTAGCGTGCCAGCTGGCAGCCCATTTGACCTAACTAGCTTTTTAACTCGCTAGCAAACAGGCTAGACAACTGACTTAATGTGCTGACTTAACTAGCTACTCAACTGGTTAGCCAGCTGACTAACCCAGCTTAATTAACTACTGGGCAGCTGGCTAGCCCACTGACTTAATTGTCTAGCTACCTACCTATCCAGCAGACTTGCCAGCTGACTTAACTAAG
>NW_007249621.1:0-3915 GCF_000164805.1 Carlito syrichta
GAAGGCAGAGAGCTAACATAGGTGGGTCTCTTGAAAGAAAAACCATGCTTTTGTTTGATATATTTTCACAATATTGTACTAAACAGGGTGGGCAATAGGTATCTGCTGTGAAGAGATTACGATCTCTCTCCCTCTGGTGGGTGGGGGGTAGCCTTTTCCCAGCACACAGATTTGGCCTTTGACAGGAGACTTGGTAGACTTTCAGTGATTAATGTTTGACTAATACATGAGCTAAAATGTGGTCTGATGATGATTTATATGCCTTGATGGACTTTTCTTTGAGGAGCTGATAGAGTTTGGGTGGGGTTGTCCTTTACCTTCAATGGGGAGCTAGTAGATTTTTTGTAATAATTATGGCAAACCATGAACTGAAAGGTTGGAATGCAACACTTCTACTCTTTGATGGGCTTTTATTTGATGAGCTGGGGGGATGGGGTAGACTGACATGTTCATATTCAGCCCACAGGGTAGTCCAGCCTGCAGAAAAGATGTTTGGATGTTTCCCTATTTTGAAACTAAAAACTACTCATAAGACATTTATCTATCTCTGTCTACCCTATATTAAAATACCTTGCCCACCTGACGCATGTCCCAGGCACACACTGATAAGTCCAGCCTGCTGCTTTAGTTCACTCAGGGCCTGATGTAGATGGCCAGTGGTGGTGCAGGATTGAAATGAGCCTATCCTGTCGGGACTACAGTTTTCCACCTGTGCTGTGGTGAGTTCAGAGGCTTTGTTCAGAGAACTGGGGTCTCTCTGGCACTGCATTGCTCTCAGGTTTGCTGGATCATCTGCATCTCATGACTCATGACTGGCCCAGGGGTGCTCTCCAATTCAAAGTCCTTCACTCATATCACTCTCTTTCCCTCAAGCAGGCTGTCTCCGTGCTGCACCGCTTAAAGTTGGTGAAGGGGTGAGGCAAGCTTCCTTCCTTACTCTCTTAAATGCCTCTTTTGTGCTTGTTAGGTCAGTTGACTGAACCTGTGCCCTGGGAATACAAAGAATGGCCCAGAAATTAGATTTGAAGCAGAAGTTTTACGCACCTAGGGAAAGCAAAATGGTGAGGTGTGTGCCTAACCTATTGGTCTGCAAACTGGCCTACAGCAGGCAGCTGGAGGAGTTGAAGGAGAGGATCCCAGTCGATGAATCTCTGGCTACTAGAACTGATCAGGATGGCAGAACTGTATTGTGTTGGGCGGGACATATAGTACTCAAATTTTTGTTGCAGCTTGGCATGCCAGTGTATGATGAGGATGATGCAGGTTGGTCTCCTCTTCCTATTGCTGCTTCTGCTGGCTGGGATGAGATTGTAAAAGTCCTTCTGGGAAAAGGTGCTCAGGTGAATGCTGTCAACCCAAAGGGCGGTACTCACCTGCATGATGTGGCTTCCATAAACAGGAATGAAATTGCTGTCATGACACCAGAAGGTGGGGATAATCCGGAAGCTAGGGGCCATTATGAGGCTACAGCAATGCACCAGGCAGCAGCCAAGGACATTTAGCCTGTGATGCGGGAGAGTGGAGGAAGCAAAACTTCTGGTGTCCCAAGGAGCAAGTATTGACATTGAGAATAAGAAGGAAAGACATCTTTGCAGTGGCCAAAGGTGGCCTGGGTCTAATACCCAAGAGAATGGTGGAAGGTTAAGTAGTGTGGCTTTGTTCTTACTTTGTATGTTTTACTGTTGTTCCCAGTGTCCTGGAATTAGCATATCTGTGTGCAAGACATATCTATGAATGATGCGGTTTTCTCACCTCAATTCTTATAAATAAGTTGACTGTTATTCCTGCTGAGATAGCCATTCTAAGTTTACAGCTTGCTTTCCTGTCCCTGAATAACTGTTGTGACTCTTCTAGTGTGATCATATGTTCTTCTATGTTGAATTTTGGCTAATTATGAGCAAGTGATTCTGTGGATGGGGTGAGTCTTCAGCAACCTCCCGTGCACCTTTCATTCCCATTTGAGGCAGGGGAGCCCTGATAGCCACGGGCCAGTTGTGCTGCCAAATAGGTCTAGGTGGTGTTTAGAATGTTCCTCTGTACGGTTGAAATACATCCTAGCTTGTTTTTTAGGTACACTCAGGTCTATGCCAAATATTTCTGGGTTTTTCAAGCATGAGATTTAATTTATTTTTTGTGATAGGAGGAATACTTAAGTATTTTACTGGATGAAATTTTAAGTTGGGGGCATGCTCTAAGATCATAAAAAACCATAACCCATGTACCTAAGTATTTTTCTGATGAGCTGTTTCTTTCCAAAAAAAAAAAATTATGGTTTTTAAAACAAAGTTTTAAAGCACCTCTATTGGGTTACCTTGTATTGAAAAGACTGTCAGACTTGTTAAAATGACATGTAGACAAATGTATTTTGATATGTATTTCAGAAATTAAAAAATAAAACATGGAAAGAAAAAAAAAGAAACGAGAATTTATTTAGAGAGTAGGTCAGAGAAAAAGAGTGAATCCACCTCTCCAAGATTGGAGAGAGGGGCCAAATGCTTAAGGGACATTTGCCAGTGAATGCTTGAGGTAAAAACTGGGCAAAAGACATGAATAGACACTTCTCAAAAGAAGATAAATGGGCAGTCAACAGACATATGAAAAAGTGTTCAGTCTCACTCATCATCAGAGAAATGCAAATCACTACCACATTAAAATACCACCTAACTCCAGTAAGAATGGCCATCATTAAGAAAACAAACAACAACAGGTGCTGGTGAGGATGTGGAGAAAAAGGAACGCTTCTACACTGCTGGTGGGAATGCACGAGTACAACCTCTTTGGAAGACAGTGTGGTGATTTCTGAAAGAACTAGAAATTGACCTTCCATATGACCCAGCAATTCCCCTATTGGGAGTATACCCAGAAGAACTCAAATTATTCTACAAAAAAGATACCGGCACATGTATGTTTGCAACTCTATTCACAATAGCAAAAACATGGAACCAACAGTGTTGGCCATCAAAGCTGGACTAGATAAAAAAAAAAAATGTGGATATATACATGATGGAATATTATGCAGCCATAAAGAAGGACAAATATATGGATTTTGTAGCAACTTGGATGCATTTGGGGTCATTCAAACTCAGCAATTTATCACAGAAACAAGGAACTGCGTTCCATATGTTCTCACTCATAAACTGAATTACAAATTACAATGATATAAGAAAGCAAATGACAGTAGTAGGAAATCATCAGGAGGGGCGGTGGTGGGATTGGCAGTTGAGGGAAACTGCTAGGGGAGGGAAGGGCATATCTCATCAATAAGGGTACCCGCATGATCAATGTTTATATACCTAACCCCAAAATCACCCATCTTTATATTAAAAAAAGAGAAAACTTTCAAAATTTATTGGGGGAGGGGGTGACAAGCATTCACAGGAGCTGATGGCATGGTGATGGATTCTGTTTCTTATATTCTGATGACCGGATAGATGGGTGAGTCAGGATTAATCACATAGACTGATGGGCTGGGCTGGTAGCTGAAAGACAATTCTTGGGAGATGTCAATCTTAATGTCTTGTGACTAGCCCAGGGTTCTGGGAAAGCGTTATTGTCATGCATGAGCTCAAGGTGATCAGAAAAATTCTGTTTTGGGCTCTGTCTTTTCAGTGCTGAAACTGGGTACTCTGATCTCTCACCTGGATTCCTTAACTCCTGTGAAGGTAATTTTGTGCATGGATAGTTGTTCAATTTCATATTTCTGTGGGGAGAGGATGGCTGGGTGTCCTGTTTTGCCTCTTGCTTCACTCCTCACTTAAAAATTATTACCCAAAGCACCCTTTTGATACTCCTAGAACTGATTCTCCTGTCTCCATCTTTAAGAACTTAATATTAATATTTGAGCTCAAATGGATTTAGGTTTTGAAAGATACATTTCTCTGGGGAAAAGGAACAGAAACACCCCGGTGTTTATAT
>NW_007249621.1:3935-6977 GCF_000164805.1 Carlito syrichta
ATGGCATGGTGATGGATTCTGTTTCTTATATTCTGATGACCGGATAGATGGGTGAGTCAGTCACTGAACACACAGACAAAAGGTGGGCTGGTAGCTGTATTAATCACATAGACTGATGGGCTGGGCTGGTAGCTGAAAGACAATTCTTGGGAGATGTCAATCTTAATGTCTTGTGACTGGCCCAGGGTTCTGGGAAAGCGTTATTGTCATGCATGAGCTCAAGGTGATCAGAAAAACTCTGTTTTGGGCTCTGTCTTTTCAGTGCTGAAACTGGGTACTCTGATCTCTCACCTGGATTCCTTAACTCCTGTGAAGGTAATTTTGTGCATGGATAGTTGTTCAATTTCATATTTCTGTGGGGAGAGGATGGCTGGAGTGTCCTGTTTTGCCTCTTGCTTCATCACTCCCCACTTAAAAATTATTACCCAAAGCACCCTTCTGATTCTCCTAGAACTGATTCTCCTGTCTCCATCTTTAAGAACTTAATATTAATATTTGAGCTCAAATGGATTTAGGTTTTGAAAGATACATTTCTCTGGGGAAAAGGAACAGAAACACCCCGGTGTTTATATAGAGGAGATGGGGGGACATCCCCACCCACTTCTCCCCAAGTCTCCAGGGCTGACTTTCCTTCCCCTGAGTTCAGCTCACACCCCCTGGTGGGAATTGGACACAGATGAATGACCCAGGGTGTTCACCATTTGGGGGTCAATAGTGCTTACATCTTAACTGAATAGTGCCCATTCAGGTGTTCTTCAGCCCATTCTCGCCTTACAGAGGACTTGAGTAATGTAGTTCTGGCTGTGTAAACCGTCAAACTCCAACCATCTTCTCCATCAAGCCTTCTCATTAAGGTGTCTATATTGTGTGTGTTCATGTAAAAGTACTGAAATAATTCCTCCTGGGGCTGCTTGGAATACAAACTAACCGGAAGATTCCAGACTCCCTGTGAGAAGCTGAGTTCATGAAATAGATGTCTTAGTATACCAAGGTCTTTCCACAGCCCCTATGGGTCCGATCGGGGAATCATTAACCCATAGTTACAGTTAATAGGAGGTAGACCATGGTTGCTCACATGGTTAGTTTGTAGATTGAAAATTTTTTAAAAGTATTATTTTTTTTTAAATTTTAAATTTTTGGGTACTATTCAGAAATAGGGAGAGAAATGGTCATGTGGAGGTAAATTTTGGATCTCACTTGGTCCCCGTTTCACCTGATTTGTGATCAGGTACCCTTATTGATGAGGTGTGCCCCCACCTCCCAGCCCCCCTGGCAGTCTCCCACTCCTACCTCTTTCCTATAGTATTATGATAATTATTCAGGGTCCGCTTATGAGTGATAGTCTGTAGATTTAATCTATAAATTCTCAAATGAACACCTTAGATTCACTATTCTATAGTCAATTAGCATTTTTTTTTTTTTTGTAAAATGACCAGGTTATTTTCTACCAAACCTCTCTTGGGATATTTGATATTCCTTCATAATGAAAATTATCATGTCTTTAGAGTGTCCCTATCTCTGTTGATGTATCTGAAAGGCATATGCCATGTTATCAGGGAGAATCTGTGACTGGGCTTCAAACAGAGGTGAACTTTTAGTAGCCAAGATGCCTTTTCCCAGTGGAAAGGAGAGACAGCGCTTGACCATTGCCTGTGGACATTGTCAGAGATGGTGCAGGCTGAACAGGATGCACGCTGTGTTTTAAAAAATTAGTGTCCTTCAAGGATATTGCTGTGGGCTTAGGAAAAGCGTGTCCTGCTGAGGGAGTGTGGGCATAGAGGTATGAGACTGCAGAAGCGCAGTCAGCTATTGTCTGTGGGTGACTCTTTTAATTCGTTTGTTTGATACAAAATTATCCAGAATAAGTTCTCCAAAATTCAGCCCCTGGCTCATACCCTGATTGATAGACTTTCACAGCACAATGTACATGTACACAAAGGAAATTTACTCAGTCAGGCCCCTCCCTTCTCCATGTTGCAATCACTCAGTGTAACGGGATGTGTGAGAGCCTCTGTTTGGGAGAGTTTTGAGCAGGGCTTCACCCTCAGACCTGGGTTGGGGACAGGAAGTGGGCCCTTGGGGTCAGAGGGGTTGGGTTGCAGGGATTGTTTAGGGGTCACATCTGGAGAGGAATTCAAGAAACTGCACACACAGGTGTATTAATGTGCGAGATGAGGTGGAAAACCCTGAAAAAAGAAGATTGATAAAAGGATACTTGCTCTGTGGGACTTGATGGTGCATTTTTGAAGCTAGATCAAGTGAATTGGTGTGTTCTGGCACCAAATTAGTAATTATTTGGAATAAAACAAAATAGAACATTCAAAACTGATACTGGTGAAAAATAAAGCTTGCATTTCATCCATATGACAAAGGGTGCTTCATTCCATAATAGCTTTAAAAATGGAACGTCTAACAGTAGGAAGTTGTTAAATCACTAACAGCACACTCATCCTGCAGAAAACTTTTTTTTTTAGTGGTGTGGGTGTGGGGATGGTCTAGGCACAACCAAGATACTGTCTTCAAAACCACTGGAATTATAAGTAGAAGAGCTGAATTGGAATGTTCCTAACACAAAGAAGTGATAAATGCTGAAGTGATGGACACCCTATTTATTCTGATGTGATTATAATACATTGTATGCCTGTATTGACACATTTCATGTACTTCATAAATACTGTACACCTACTAGATACCAATAAAATAAAAAAATTAAAAATACCAGAATTCTTACTACCCTGGGTTGTCTGCCTGGTTGTCCTCCTAGTCTAGATCTCATCTTCATGTATCCCGTGAAAGCCTTGATCATGAAGTGACTCACACAACTTTTTTTCAGGTAAAAAACAAAAATGAAGCCGGGCTCGGTGGCTCAGCCTGTAATCCCGCGCCTTTGGGAGGCTGAGGTGAGTGAATTGCCTGAGCCCACGGGTTCGAGACCCGCTTGGGCAGCGAGACCTCATCTCTACAATAAAAATCAAAAAATCAGCCAGGCGTGGTAGCGCATGCCTGTAATTCCAGCTACTTGGAAAGCTGAGGCAGAAGGAT
>NW_007249621.1:7251-10987 GCF_000164805.1 Carlito syrichta
ACAAAGCACCCTTCCCTGTCATGTCCTCCACCATCAGCCGCTGTCTCAGATGGGAGTCACTGTCACCAGTTCTGTGGCGTAAGTCAGAGCAACTTGTTAAAATGCATTTACACTAGAGTGATAAGACTTTTTAAAAATACAGGTGAATATATTAAGTGTTATTCATAACTTTTCTTTTAAAAAAGTATATTCCAGTTGTTTAAATGTTACCAAAATTGAAAATATTTGCTTTTTTAGATCCTCATTGGAGTATTTTAAAATGAAGACACATGGGTTCTATATAATGTCTCACTGTTGTGAAGCATGTCACCATGGTTGCCACTGTGCATGCCAACCTCATAACAATGACTGAGGTTCCCTCTTTGTTGGGGCAACTTGAAGTTTGTAGGGCCAACGGATGGTACATTTCAGGTTTTGATAGATTCTGGCAAGATGCCTTCCCCAAAGCTGCTGAGATAGCATTTTCCACAAAAACCATGAGCATTTCCTCCTGGTGTAACCTATACTTGATGACACTATACTTTTTTTTGATTGTGGAAATTAAACACTTTATTTTGTAATTCCATTTCTCTGACTGCTTGGAAGCCTGAATAAATTTCATTATCTTATTGGCATCTTTACATAAATTCAACATTCATTCTTGGTTTTTTTTTTCATTCATTTTTTTCAGGTATTAAGAATAATTTTTATTTGTTTTAAAAGTTAGTGTATATTATCAGAAACTGAAAAGCACTGGAAGCAAAAACAAGGTCATTCACAGTCACAAGCAGTTTACAATTCGATGTGTCCTAGCAGGTCCTGTGTGTTTATAGCCACAACTCCCAATTTTATGGGACTGAGGTCATACAGTAGGTATCATGCTTTTTCACATCATGAATACTTACCAACTCAAAATCTCCACACTATAAGAGTATTTTGATAACCAAGAATAGAGGACATCTACTCAATCTGTTAGCTGCATGAACTTCAATGTGGTGATTGTGTCTATATACAACACAAAAAGCACAATCCACGAAAGAAAAATTGGTAATGTGGATTTTATTAAATTAAAAGTGTCCATGTGTGAAAGACACTATTCAAAGAATGAAAAGACAAGTCCTAGACTGGGAGAATACATATGCAAAATAGATCATATAGAAGGACTTGCATGCAAAGTATGCAAATAACTATTAAAACTCTACAGTTTAAAAAAATTCCTTGATTAAACAACATTTAGGCAAATATATGATAGACAACTTATCTAAAAAAATATATGGATGGGAAACAAGCATTTTTTTAACTGCTCAATATTGGGGAGTTATGGGAAAAGAAATTGGATTGTGCATTAGGGAAAAGCAAATTAAAACAGCAACGGCATATACCAGCCAACAGACACATGAAAAAATCCTCAGCCTCATTAATCATCAGAGAAATGCAAATCAAAACTACATTGTGATACCACCTAAACCCAGTAAGAATGGCCATGATTCATAAAACAAAAAGCAACAGATGTTGTGAGGATGCAGAGAAAAGGGAACGCTTCTACACAGTTGGTGGGAATGCAAACTAGTTCAGCCTCCATGGGAAACAGTATGACGATCACTAAAGGAACTAGTAATTGGCTTTCCATATAACCCAGCAATCTCCCTTCTGAGAATATACCCAGAGGAACTTAAATTACTCTGCCAAAAAGGATACCTGCACATGCTATGTTTATTGCAGCACTACTTACAATATTAAAAACATGGAACCAACTATGCTGCCCATCGAAACTGGACTGGATTTTAAAAATGTGGTACATATACGTGATGGAATATTATACATCCATAAAGAAGAACAAAATTATGAACTTCCCAGCAATTTGGATGGATTTAGAGTCTATAATACTCAGTAATTTATCCAAAAACAAATAACTGAGTACTACATGTTCTCTCTCATAAGTGGACCCTGAACGTTTACCATAATAATACAAGAAAGGGATTGGCAGAAGACGGAAACTGCGGGGTAGGGGAGCGGCACATAACATTAATAAGGGTACTTGATCTCTAACCAGGCAAAGCGAGGATTTAAGGGAGGTCCAAAACCACCTATACCTAATCCTGAATTGTACCCCCCATCTTTAAAATAAAACTAACTTTAAAAAAAAAGAAAACAACAAAGAAATAACCTACACATCTATTAGAATGGCAAGCATTTTAAAATCCTGGCAACACCAGTTACTGGAGATGGTGTGGAACAACAGGAAACCTCATCCATTGCTAGTGGAAGTGCATAATGGTACAGTCACACTCTAGAAAGCATCTCGGCAGGTTCTGAAGCAGCTAGGTGTGATATCACCACACAGGGCCACAGTGCTCCATGTATTTACCTGCCTAGTATAAAAACGTGTGCTCATATAAAAGCAAGCAAGAAAATATCTCCAGCAGCTTTATTCACAATGGCCCACATCTAGAAAGAACCAAGACATACTTCCCTAAGTGAATGGATACCCAAAGTGGGGCATGGTGGCTCGAGCACTGAGGCACACATGGGGTTCAGGCACAGAAAAAGGGGACACATGAGTTCAGACATGGACTTGAGGAACAGGACAGGAACACACTATTTGGAGACATGGACTAGAGGTACAGGGGATGTAGACACACATGGGCTGACATGGGTGGAAAATGAGATAGGACATGCTAGGAATGGGATGGGTGACACAGGCAAGGAAATTGAGACATTTGAGAGCTGGTGTCAAAGGTGGGCACAGGAGATGGAGATGCAATCAAGACTGGGACTGCAGCTAGGCAAGATGGGATCCTGGAGATAAAACATGAGCTTAGGCACAGGGACAGAGAGACATGAAGCCTGGAAGTACTGCAGGCACGCAGGATGGAGACACTGGGAGTGGACATCGGGGTTTGGAAACTCACCAGGGAGCACATGGGATTCAGACAATCAGTGCTTAGAGGAAATCCATAACCTTCAGTGAATACATTAGAAGACAGAAGGAAAATCAATCATCTCAAACTTCCTCCTAAATAAGTAAAAAGCAAAAGCAAAATAAAAATATAGAATGAAGCTAATAATAAAGGTAAGAGCAAACATCAATAAAATAAATGAAATATAACAAACAAATCATCAAGACTAATAGAGTTCTTGTCTAATGTTAATAAATCTAGTAAGCCACTAGAAAAACTGATTAAGGAAAAGAGAGAGAGAGAAGACACACAAATGACCAACATCAGAAACGCACACAGAGGCATTCTTTACAGAGCCTCCAGGCCTTTGCCAGACACTAAGTAGATTTTGTGAGATACTTGGGACTACAAATTTGACAACAGTTATCAAAATACACTACATTTTATAACTCAATTACAAAACAAGTACAAAAATAACATGAAATAGAAAAATTTCTATATTTACTAAATAAATTAAATCAATGGTTTAAAAAATCAAAACAACCATCAACATAAAACATTCCACAAGCAAAGTTATAGGCCAAGATTTTAAAATATTCCAGACAACTAAGGATGAAAATTAAAAATCTACATTTAAATTTTCAACTGGTCTTGAACTTCTGGGCTCAGGCAATCGTCTCACCTCCACCTCCCAAAGTGTTGGGATTACAGACATGAGTCATTGCACCCAGCAAGCTCTTTTAACATCATGTGTTTTTTAGCATTTATTTTCTTCATGACCCCATGAGTAGCTTCATTCTTGAAGTTCACAATCACACCTTATTCGTGACATCATTTTTTGGCAGCACATACATTTG
>NW_007249622.1:0-3919 GCF_000164805.1 Carlito syrichta
GGAACTTCAGGAGTTTTACTGACAACAAAAAGAATCTGGGTTATTGTGGTCACAAATCCAAAAATTCTACGTGGACTCATTATAAGGGCTAATCTCTAATCTGGGTTTCTATTTCCACACATTCTTTAGGGCTACAGGCCTCTTGGATGTGACGATTTTGTCATTATAGATTCTCAGCAACCTTCTGGTCTTCTTGAGAGTTGTAAACGAGAATGTGAACCTACAAGTCCTTTGGGTTCCTCGGAACAACAAAGGACAGATTCCAGGACCCTAAGAATCTTATCGCCATATTTGTATGTAACTATCGCCTTAAGATGTATCTTGTAATCCTAAAATTTCTGTTTTTCCTTCTATTCCGATAGGGGCCTGGTATTTGAAGTTGCCAAATATTTTTTACCTACTTTTAAGGGTAACCATGATTCATGGATTCAACGACTGTAGGAAAGTTCTAGGCATCTGCATATTTGTATACAGAGTTTTTGGATCCACATCATGAGAGAAAATCAGGGCATCTTGCTGAGAACGAAAATGAAATACGGTTCTAGGAGTTCTCATTCGCCAGAATCTAGAGGGACTCTTGATAACGATTAATCAACAATCTGGACTTCAGGGTCCCTACATTTTTTCAGAGCTACTAGCTCCCTAAATACCATTAACCTGTCATTACAGATCCCCAAGAACATTCTATTCTCTTGATAGTTTTAATCGAGGATCTGGCCCAAATATACTTTTGTATATTAAGAACATCTAGGAAGACAATTAGGTACCCCAGGAATCAAATGGCATATTGGTACCAAATCCCTCGAATCAGATTACATCAAACTACAGAAATCTCTTGTGGTCGGGCTGGCGGGAATAGGGACATTGGGTTTAGGAGATTCCACATTTTGAAGAGGTGTTGTTAAGGGGAACCAAGAATATTGGATTCCAGTTCCCCAATAACCTTATGGTAGTCTTTCTCTTGATATTCAAAGAACTGGAATTCTAGGTCAACAGGAAATATCTCAGTGCCTTGCTGAGAATGAAGCAGGAATCTAGGTAATGGGAGTCCTCACATACAGGAAACTACACAGCCTCTTGCTAAGGAAGAATAAGGAATTTTGACTGCACGAGTCCTCAGCCCAAAAATCCACAGAGCGTCTTACTAAGAGGGAACCATGAATCAGGTTTTTAATGTAAGAATCTGGATAGTGAGAGTCCTTAAATACAGGAAACTGGACTGCCTATTTCAAAGAAAGAATAAGGAATCTGGGTTACACGTGTCCTCAATCCCTAAAACACTTCAGTGCGTCTTGCTAATGGCTAAATACGAATCAGGGTTTTTGAAGCATGAATCTGCGGAAATGGGGTCCTCATATACAGGCCAATACACGGCCTTTTGCTAAGAAAGAATACGGAATCTGGGTTGCACGTGTTCTCTATCCCAAAAGACTACAGGGCCTTTTGCTAAGGGTTAAACAAGAATAAGAGATTCAAAGCACGATTGTGGGTAATACTCCTCATAACAGGAAACTTCGAGGCCCCTTGCTAAGGAAAATAAGGAATCTGTTTTACACAGTTCATCAATCAGATAATCTACAAGGCGTCTTGCTAAGGGCTAAGCAAGAATCAGGGTTTGAAAACAGGAATCGGGGGAAAGGAAGTCCTCATATACAAGACACTACATGGCCTCCAGCATAGGAAGAATAAGGAATCTGTGTTACACAAGTCCTCAGTCCGAAAAAACTGTCAGGATTTCATGCTACTGGACAAACAAGAATCAGGTCTTCGAGCTCCCCTCATGATTTGGAGCTATTTAGCATGTGGATTTTAGGAATCAGTCAATTCAGGACTCCAGCAACATTCTGGTGCTCTTGATAGTTGTAAATGGGTATCTGGTACTACAAGTCCGTTAGGTTCCTCGAGACAACTAAGGTCAGATTCCAGCACAAAAGGAATCATCTCGCCATATTTGGATGTAACTCTTGGTCTCAATATGAACCTTGTAATTCTCAAACTTCCATTTGACCTTTTATTTTGAGAGGGGTCGAGTGTTTTGCAGTTGCCAAATGTTTAGTTAGTATTTTTAAAGGTAACCAGGAATCACGGATTCCCCATTCCTAGGAAACTTGTGGGCATCTGTCTTTTTGTATACAGAGTTTTGGAATACACATGGACAGGAAAAATCAAGGCATCTTGCAGATAACGAAAAGGGAATCCAGGTTCTTGGAGTTCTCATTCACCAATTCACAGGGCCTCTTGATGAAGTTTAATCAGGAATCTGGGCTTGTAGGTCCCCATATTGTTAGGGTGTCTTGTACAAGGAACAAGGAATCTTGACTTCCAATTGCCCAGAAAACTTCTGGGGGTCTTTCTATTGATATCCAAACAACTTGAATTCTACGTCACCATGAAATATCTCGGTGTCTTGCTCAGAATGAAGCAGTAATCTGGGTAACGGGCGTCCTCATATACAGGAAACTTCATGACTCTTGCGATGGATGAATAAGGAATCTGGGCTATATGGGTCCTCAATACCACAAATCTACAGTTTGTCTTCCTAAGGGCTATATAAGATCAGGGCTTCGAGCTCCGCTCTTGTTTTAGAGCTATTTTGTATGTGGATATTACGAATCAATCATTCTTGGACTCCAGCAACTCTCTGGTACTCTTGATAGTTGTGAATGGGAATCTGGCACTACAAATCCATTTACATACTCGGAACCTCTGATTCAAGATACAGGACACTAGAAATTCTCTCGGATTTTTTTTATGTAAGCCCTGACATTAATGTTACCTCATACTTCAGAAACATCAGTGGCTCCGCTTTTCGTTATTAGGACTTTGGGTTTAGGTGTTCAATTTTTTTAGGAGGTATTTTTGGAGGGAAACAGGAATGTTAGATTCCACGTCCCCAGGCATATTCTTGTCATCGCTCCATGGGTATACAAGAGTCTGGGCTTCCAGGCCAACAGGGAACATCTCATCGTTTTTCTTAGAACGAAATAGGAATCTGGGTCACTGTGTCCCTAGAAAGTTTCTACAGGCTTTACCTAAGAGGAACCAGGAAACATGGTTTGCATGTAAGTTGTAAACATCTGGGAATTTGCTAAATTATCCGTTACTTAAGGCAGTGCTCATACCTAGGAATTGACAGGGACTTTAGCAAATGCTAATCTGGAATCTGAGTCCTGGTTCTCATATTATTCAGAGCAACGTCCTATATGCACAAGACAAAATGGGCATTGCCCTTCCCCATGAACGTGTTGCACCTCTTGACAGTTGTAACTGAGAATCTGGACTACTGGTCCGTTTGTTTCACAAGGTCCTGTAAGGCCAAATTCCACAATCCACGCAATCATCTGCAATTTGTTAATGTGGTCACTGGCGTCAGGTTTACCTCGTAGTCCAGAAACTACTACTCGACATTCGTTTTTGCTTTGAGAATGTGGGATTAAGGATTCCCACATATTTAGGATGTATTCTTAAGGGGGAACCAGCAGTCTTCGATTCCAGGTCCTTGGGAAACTTCTTGGCGTATGTTTATTGGTATGTAAGAGTTTGTACTTCTACATCACCAGAAAACATCTGGGCGTATTCCTGATAATAAAAAAAGTCATGTGGGTTATGGGAGGCTTCAATCCATTTTGACAGGGCTCTGTTATAAGGGCTTATGTGGAATCTGGACTTCCAGTTCTCCAAATTCTTCAGAGCATGTTGCCACTTGGAAAGAACAAGTGTCATTAAAAATTCCCAGCAACCTTCTGATCCTCTTGATTTTTGTAACCAAGAACCAGTCCATGCAATTCAGTTGGGTTTTTTGGCACAACTAAATTCAGATTACAGGACTAAGCATCATCTCGCCATATTTGTGTGTAACTCTTTTCTTAGATGTACCCTGTAATCCTAAAACTTCCTTTTGTGAATCTATTTGATACGG
>NW_007249622.1:4132-10060 GCF_000164805.1 Carlito syrichta
ATCTGGGATTGTAGGTACTTCCATTTTTCAGAGCTATTTGCTACGTGGATACATAAAATCTCTTCTTAGAGATCCAAGAAGGTTCTGGTCCTTTCGATATGTAATCAAGTATCTGAACCTACAGTTTCATTTGTTTCTTATCCACATCTTCAGTCGTAATCCAGTTCCCCAGGTATCAACTGGCATTTTGCGACAAAATCCCACGCTTCAGGTTACCTCAAAATGACGAAATTTGCATTGGTCAGGATGGTCGAAATTGGGATGTTGGGTTTAGAATATTACACATCTTTATGATGTCTTGTTAAGGGGAAACCTGGAAGCTTGGATTACAGTTCCCAGGTAGTATATGGGAGCCTTTCCATTGATATCCAAACAACTGGAATTCTATGTTCATCAGGAAATATCTCGGGAATTGCTGAGAATTAAGCAGGAATTTGCGCAATGGGAGTCCTTATATACGGGAAACTACAGGGACTCTTATGATGGAAGAATAAGGAATCTGGGTTACATGAATCCTCAAATCCCTAAAACCTACAGGGAGTCTTACTAAGAGAGAAAAATGTATCAGCGTTTGGAAGCATCAATCTGGGTAATGGGAGTCCTCATATACAGGAAATTTCACAACCTCTTGGTAAGGACGAGCAAGGAATCTGGGTGACACATGTCCTCAATCCGAAAAATCTACAGGGCGTCTTGCTAAGGGCTAAACAAGAATCAGGATTTTGAAGCAAAAATCTGGGAAGTGGGTGTCCTCATATAGAGGAAACTACGCGGGCTCTTGCTGAGGAATAATAACGATTCTGGGCTATAGGAGTCCTCAATTCCAAAAATGTTCAGGGCGTCTTGATAAGGCCTACAAGACTCGGACTTCGACGTTCCCATATTTTTCAGAGCTGTATCCTATGTGCATATTAGGAATCACTCATTCCAGAAGTCCTGCAACATTAGCGTCCTCTCGATAGTTTAAACGAAAATATGGCACTACAAGTCCATTTAGATTCTGGATCCTCTAATGCCACATTCCACTACACAAGTAATCATCTCCAGTGTTTTGAATGTAAGCCCTGAGTTCAGGGTTACCTTGTACTCCACAAACATCTGGTAGTTCAACTATTCGGAGTTAGGACCTTGGGTTTATATGTTGCACCATGTTTAGAAGGTATTTTTGGGGAGGGCACCAGGGTCTGGGTTTACAAGCCCATAAGCCATTCTGGAGTCTTTCTATTGGGAGCCACACGTCTGGACTTCTAGGAAATGGGGAACCATCTGGTCGTTCTTCTGAGAACAAAACAGGAATCTCGGACACTCTGTCCTAGAAAGTTTCTTGTTACCAATGTGGAACAAGAAAAATCAGTTTGCATGTGACCAGCAAACGTCTAGGCAGTTGTTAATTTTTTCCTGGGTTAAGGTAGTTCTCATACCCAGAAGCCTACAGGAGTTTTCTAAATGCTAATCAGGAATTTAGGGTCCCAGTCACCACACTTTTCAGAACTAATTCCTATATACGTACAACAAATCTGTCATTACCAATTCCCAGGAACCTGCTTTCCTCTTCTTAGTTGTAACAGAAAATCTGGCCATCTGCTCGGTTTTTTTTGCTATAGGCTGTAAGACCAGATTCCACAACCTAAGGAATCATGTCCCCATTTTTCATGTAATTTCTACTTAGGGTTACCTCCTAATCCAGAAATTACCACTGGAATTTTAGATTGATATTCGTAACTTGGGATTAAGTGTTCCCAAATATTTAGGATGTATTGTTAAAGGTAATCCTCAATCTTGGATTTCAGGGCCCTTCTGAACGTTTGGGCTTATGATTATTGGTATCTAAGAGTTTGTACTTCCACGTTGCCAGGTAACTTCCGGGTAGTCTTACTGAGAACAAAAAGAATCTGGGTTACGGGGGTCGCCAATCCAAGAATTCTACATGGACGCCTTATAAAGGCTAATCTGGAATCTGGGCTTCTATTTCCACCCATTCTTTAGGGATACAGGTCTCTTGGATATGACAATTTTGTCATTATAGATTCTAAGCAACCTTCTGGTTTTCTTGTTAGTTTTAACTGAGAATGTGGACATTCAAGTCCGTTGGGTTCCTTGGGACAACAAAGGGCATATTCCAGGACCCAAATAATCTTATCGCCATATTTGTATGTAACTATCATCTTAAGATTTGCGTTGCAATCCTGAAACTTCTGTTTGTCCTTCTACTCCGATAGGGGCCTGGTGTTTTGAAGTTGCCAAATATATATTACGTACTTTTAAGGTTAACCAGGATTAATGGATTTCACGACCCTAGGTAATTTCTGGGAATCTGCCTCTTTGTATACAGAGTTTTTGGATCCACATCACGGTGAAAAATCGGGCATTTTGCTGAGAACAAAAATGAAATCCGGTTCTAGGAGTTCTCATTAGCCAGAATCTACAGGGCCTCTTGATAAGGTTTAATCCACAATCTGGGCTTCAGGGTCCCTATATTTTTCAGAGCTACTAGCACCATAGATACCCTTCATCGGTCATTACAGATCCCCAGGAAATTTCTATTCTCTTCATAGTTGCAATTATGAATCTGGCCCAAATATTCTATTGTGTCTTAATCGGTCATTACAGATCTCCAGGAACATTCTATTCTCTTGATAGTTGCAATCGAGGATCTGGCCCAAATATCTTTATGTGTCTTATGAACATCTAGGACCATAATCAGGTACCCAGGATTCAAATGGCGTAATGATACAAAATTCCTCGATTCATGTTACCTAAAACTACAGAAATTTCTTGGGGTCGTGCTGGTGGGAATTGGGGCATGGGTTAAAGAGCGTCCACATTTTGGGGAGGTGTTGTTATGGCGAACCAGGAATCTTGGATTCCAGTTCCCCAATAACCTTATGGGAGTCTTTCTCTTGATATCCAAACAACTGGAATTCTAGGCCACCAGGAAATATCTCAGTGCCTTGCTGAGTATGTAGCAGGAATCTGGGTAATGGGAGTCCTCATATACAGGAAACTACATGGCCTCTTGCTAAGGAAGAATAAGGAATTTTTGTTGCACGAGTCCTCAGCCCAAAAATCTACAGGGCGTCTTACTAAGAGGTAACCATGAATCAGGTTTTTAATGTAGGAATCTGGGTAGTGGGAGTCCTCAAATACAGGAAACTCGACTGCCTATTGCTAAGAAAGAATAAGGAATCTGGGTTACAAGTGTGCTCAATCCCCAAAACACTTCAGGGCGTCTTGCTAAGGGCTAAACACGAATTAGGGTTTTTGAAGCATGAATCTGTGGAAATGGTGTCCTCATATACAGGCAAATACACGGCCTTTTGCTAAGAAACAATAAGGAATCTGGATTGCGCGTATTCTCTAACCCAAAAGAAGTACAGGGTGTCTTGCTAAGGGCTAAACAAGAATAAGGGATTAGAAGCAGAAATGTGTGTAATACTCCTCATAACAGGAAACATCTAGGCCTCTTCCAAAGGAAAAATAAGGAATCTGTTTTAACCAGTTCCTGAATCACAAAATCTACATGGCATCTTACTAAGTGATAAACAAGAGTCAGGGTTTCAAAACAGGAGAATGGAGAAAGAGAGTTCTCCTTTACAGGACACTACATGGAATTCAGAAAGGGAAGAATAAGGAATCTGTGTTACACGAGTCCTCAATCTGAGAAAATTAACAGTACGTCTTGCTACTGGACAAACAAGAATCAGGGCTTCGAGCTCCCCTCATGTTTTGTAGCTATTTAGCCTGTGGATACTAGGAATCAGTCAATTCGGGACTCCAGGAATCTTCTGGTCCTGTTGATAGTTCTAAAGGGGTATCTGGCACTACAAGACCGTTAGGTTCCTCGGGACAGCTAAGGCCAGATTCCAGCACATAAAGGATTATCTTGCCATATTTGAATGCAACTCTTGGTCTCAAGATGAGCCTTGTAATTCTCAAACTTCCATCTGTCCTTTTATTTTGAGAGGGGCCGAGGGTTTTGCAGTTGCCAAATGTTTAGTAAGTATTTCTAAAGTTAACTAGGAATCACGGATTCCCCGACTCTAGGAAACTTGTGGGCATCTGTCTTTTTGTATACAGAGTTTGGGAATACACATGGACAGGGAAAATCAAGGCATCTTGCTGAGAATGAAAAGGGAATCCGGGTTCTTGAGTTCTCATTTGCCGAAATCTATTGGGTCCCTTGATGAAGTTTAATCAGGAATCTGGACTTTTAGGTCCCCATGTTGTTAGGGTGTCTTGTACAAGGGAACCAGGAATCTTGGATACCAATTGCCCAGGAAACTTCTGGAGATCTTTCAATTGATATCCAAACAACTTGAATTCTACATCACCATGAAATATCTCGGTGTATTCCGAAGACTGAAACAAGAATCTGGGTAATGGGAGTCCTCATATACAGGAAATTTCATGACTCTTGTGAAGGATGAATAAAGAATTTGTCCTACATGTGTCCTCAATACCGAAAATCTGCAGTGCATCTTGCTAATGGCTAAACAAGATCAGGGCTCGAGCACCCCTCATGTTTTAGAGCTATTTGTTATGTGGATATTACAAATCAATCATTCCTGGACTCCGGCAACACTCTGGTACTCTTGATAGTTGGGAACGAGAATCTGGCACTACAAGTCCATTTAGATACTCGGAACCTCTGATTCCAGACACAGGACACTAGAAATTCTCTCGTATTTTTTGTATGTAAGGCCTGACTTCAGTGTTACCTCGTACTCCAGAAACTAGAGTGACTCCGCTGTTTGTTATTAGGACTTTGGGTTTAGGTGTTCAATGTTTTTAGGAGATATTATTGGGAGGGTACGAGGAGTCTTAGATTCCACGTCCCTAGGCATATTCTTGTCATTTTCTCTGAGTACACAAGAGTCTGGACTTCCAGAACAACAGAAAACATCTTGTCGTTTTGCATAGACCGAAACAGGAATCTGGGTCGCTGTGTCCCTTGAAAATTTCTACAGGTTTTACTTAAGAGGAACCAGAAAACTCGGTTTCCATGTAACTTGCAAACATCTGGGCAATTGCTAAATTATCCGTGTCTTAAGGCAGTGCTCATACCTAGGAAACAACAGGGACTTTAGCAAATGCTAATCTGGAATCTGGGAGTCCTGGTTCTCATATTATTCAGAGCAGTGTCCTATATGCATACCACAAATCGGGCATTGCCATTCCCCAGGAACGTGTTGCATCTCTTGATAGTTGTAACTGATAATCTGGCCTACTGGTCCGTTTGTTTCACAGGGTCCTGTAAGGCCGGATTTCAAAATCCACGCAGTCATCTGCCACTTGTTAATGTTATCACTGGCTTCAGGTTTACCTCATAATGCAGGAACTACTGCTAGACATTCGTTTTTGCGTTGAGAATGTGGGATTAGGGGTTCCACATATGTAGGATGCATTCGTAAGGGGGAACCACCAATCTTCCATTCCAGGTCCCGGGAAAACTTCTTGGCATATGTGTATTGGTATGTAAGAGTTTGTACTTCTACATCACCAGAAAACATCCGGGCATCGTCCTGATAATTAAAAAAGGATTGTGGGTTATGGGAGACCTCAATCCATTTCTACAGGGTTCCGTTATAAGGGCTTATCTGGAATCTGGACTTCTCGTCCTCCAAAGTCTTCAGAGCATGTTGCCACTTGGAAACGACAAGTGTCATTATAGATTCCCAGCAACTTTTTGGTACTCTTGATTGTTGTAACCAAGAACCACTCCGTGCAATTCAGTTGGATTTCTTGGCACAACTAAAGGATGACTACAGTATTAAGGCATCATCTCACCACATTTGTGTGTAACTCTTGTCTTAAGATGTACCCTGTAATCCTAAAATATTCGTTTGTGAATCTATTTGATATGGCTTGGGGGTTGGGGTTACTAAGCATGGAGTATATTTTTAAAGGTAACCAGGAATCACAGATTCG
>NW_007249623.1:0-9102 GCF_000164805.1 Carlito syrichta
TAGCTAGTTAAGTCAGCTAGCAAGTCAGTTAGCTATTCAGCTAGGTAGTTAAGTCAGCTACCCAACAAACTACCCAGTTTACAAGCTAATTGAGTCAGCTAATTAGACAATTAGGTAGCTTGCTTGCTAGCTATATATGTCGGCTTGATAGCCAGCTAGCTAGTCAGTTAGCAAATCAGCTAATTGTTAGTTAACTAGTTGGCTAGGAACTCAGCTAGCTGGTCAGCTAACTAGTGAGATCACTCACTTTCATCAGTTCAGCACCTAGTCGGCTCACTCACCTGCCAACTGTTCAGTAAACTAGTCATCTCATTCACCAGCCAACCAGTCAACTAACTTGTCAGCTTGCCTGCAGGCCAACAGGTCAACTAATTAGTCAGCTTCCTCACCAGCCAACTAGTTAAGTCAGCTCACTGGTTGGCTCACTCGCTGGTTGAATAGTTAAGGCAGCTCACCCATCAGCTTACTGGCAGGCTGAATAGTTAACTCGGCTCACCATTCATCTCAATCATCGGTTGACTAGTTAAGTCTTCTGAGCTGATGACTCACTTGCCAGCTGACTAAATTCAGCTGATCAGTCAGCTCACTTGCTGGCTGATTAGTTAAGTCAGCTGACAGGTTGACTCACTTGCTGGCCAACTTGTTAAGTCAGCTGAAAAGTTGGCTTACTCACTGGCTGACTAGTTATGTCAGCTGAAAATTCGCTAACTCACTGGCCAACTTGTTAAGTCAGTTCACCTGTGGGCTCACACGCAGGCCGACCAGTTAAGACAGCTAACTGGTCAGTCTAATAGTCAGTCAAATACTTAAGTGAGCTAACCAATTGGCCGAATAGTCAGTTAACTTGTCAGCTGATAAATTAGCTCAGTTAACTAGTAAGTCTACTAGTTACGCCAGCTACATAGTTGGTCAACTAGTAAGGCAAATCGTTTGTTCAGCAAACCAGCATGCCAACTAGTTAACTGAGCTAACTAGTGGGCCAACACTTCAGTCAACTATTTGACCCAGCTAACTAGTCGGCTGTCTAATTGGCCAACTTGTTAAGGCAGCTAACAAGTCGGCCGTGTAGTCAGCCAATGTGTTAAGCCAGCTAATTTGTCAGTCCACTAGTCACCAACAATTTAATTCACGTAGCTTACTCGATAACCCACTAGTTAAATCGGCAAATTTACTCATTTATCAACTAGTTAAAACAGTTAGTCAACTCAGTAACCAACTCGTTATATCAGCTAGCTATCTCATTAACCAACTAGTTAAGTCAGGTAACTAAGTCTGCTAGCAAAACAGCTAGCTAGCTAACTCAGCTCAGTCAGCTAGCTCACTAATTAGCAAAATATTTAAGTCAGCTACTTAAGACTGCTACCTAACTAGTTAGCTAATTTGTTAAGACAACTAGTTATTCAGCTAGTTAAATAGTTAACTAGCTTTTTAATTCAGGTAGTTAAGTCAGCTAGCTAACTAGTTAAGTCAACCAGCTAATTCATCTAGCTAAGTCAGCTAAGTAAGCTATTAAGTCAGCTAAGTAAGCTATAATTAAGTCAGCTATCTAATTAAGTTAGTTAAGTCAGCTTTCTTACTTAATCAGCTGGTTAAGACAGCTAGCTTGCTAGTTACCTAACAGGTTAAGTCAGCAGGTTGATTCAGGTAGTTAGCTGGTTAACTGAATGGTTAAGTCAGCTGGTTGAATCAGCTAGCTAGCTAGTTAGCAAACGTGTTGAGTCAGCTGATTGAGTAGAATAGCTAGCTAGTCAGCTAACGAGTTAAGTCAGCTGGATGAGTCAGATAGCTAGCTAGTTAGCTAAAGAGTTAACTAAGCTGGCTGTGTCAGCAAGCTAGCTTGTTAGTTTACGAGTTTAGTCAGATATTTAAGAAAGCTAGCTAGCACGTTATATAATGTGTAAGGTAACTAGCTAGCTAGCTGGTTAAGTCAGCTGGTTAGCCAGCTGGCTAGCTATTTAAGTCACCTAGTTAATTCAGCTCTCTGGCCCACCATGTTAGCTAGTTAGTTCGGTAGATAAGTCAGCTGGCAAGCCAGCATGATATGTAAGTAGGTAGCTAGTTAAGTCAGCTGGGTAGCCATGCGGCATCTAGTTTTGTCAGCTAGTTAAGTCAGCTGGCTATTCAGCTGTCTATCTAGGTAGCTAGCTGGTTAAGTCTCCTGGCTAGCCAGCTGGATGCTTCATTAAGTCAGCTAGTTAAGTCAATTGGCTAGTCTCCTGTCTAGCTGGGTAGCTAGGAAATAAGTCAGCTGGCTAGCTACCTGGCTAGCTTGTTAAGTCAGTTAGTTAAGTCAGCTTATAGCCAGCTTGCTAGTTAGGCAGCTAGCTTGTTATTTCAGCTGTGTAGCCTGCTGGTTGGATAGTTAAGTCACCTAGTGAAGTCAGCTGACTAGCCCACTGGATAACTATGTAGCTTGCTATTTATTGAGTTGGCTAGACAGCTGGCTAGCTAAATATGTCACCTAGTTAATTCAGCTGGATAGCCAGATGGCTAGCTATGTAACAAGCTAGTTAATTCAACTGGCTAGAAAGCAGGCAACCTAGTAAAGACAGCTAGTTATGAAAAGTAGAGACCTAGTTAAGTCAGTTCGCTAGCCAGCTGGCTAGCTAATTAAGTCAGTTAGTTAAGTCAGCTGGCTATCCAAGTGGCTGAAAAGGAAGATGGCTAGTTATGTCAACTGGCTAGCCAGCTGGATTACTAGTTAATTCAGCTAGTTCAGTCATCTGGCTGGCCAGCTACCTAGCTCATTAATCAACTAGTTAAGTCAGCTGGCTCACCAGTTGGCTAGCATAAGTCACCTCGTTAAGTCAGTTGACTAGCCAGCTCGCTATATAGTTAAAAAGCTAGTTAAGTCATTTGGCTAGACAGCAGGCTAACTATTTATTTCAGCAAGTTAAGTCAGTTGGCTACCTTGGTAGCTAGCTAGTTAAGTCAGCTAGTTATGTCCGCTAGCTGGCTAGTTAAGTCAGGTTGATAAGTCAGCTTGCTTGGTAGATAGCTATCTAGGTATCTAGCTAGTTATTTCAGCTAGTAAAGTCAGCAGGATAGCTAGTTAAGTCAGCTAGTGTAGTCAGCTGGCTAGCCAGCTGCCTAGCTGGGTATCTAACTGGTTAAGTCACTGACTAGCCAGTTGGCTAGCTAGTTAGGTCACCTAGTTAAGTCAGCTTGCTGACCAGCTGGATACCTAGGTACCAAGATAGCTATGTCTGCTGGCAAGCATGTGAGATACGTATGTAATTATCTAGTTAAGTCAGATGGCTAGCCACCTGGTTAGCTAGTGATGTCAGCTAGTTAAATAAGCTGGCTACCAAGCTGGCTAACAAGTTCAGCCACCTAGTTTAGTCAGCAGGTTAACCAGCTGACTAACTAGTTGGCTACCAACTCTGGTAGCTGGTTAGCTAACTAGTGGGCTCACTCACTTTCCATCAGGTCAGCTAACTAGTTGGCTGGCTTGGCAGCCAACAGACCAACTCACTTGTCAGCTTGCTCACCGGCCATTGGGACAGCTAACTAGTCAGCTTGCTCGCCAGTCATGTAGTTAAGTCAGCTCAGCCATAGGCTCGCTCGCCAGCTTACTTGTTAAGGCAGCTCAACTTCGGTTCACTTGCAGACTGAGTAAATTTGGCTCAACTGATGGCTCACTCGCCGGCCAACTAGGTAAGTCTTCTGATCAGACAGCTCACTTGCCAGCCGACTAAAGTCAGCTGACAAGTCTACTCATTCTACAGCCAACTATTTGATTCAGCTGACCAGTTGGCTCACTCGCCGACCGACTAGTTAAGTTAGCCCACTGGTAGGTGGACTAGATGGCCAAGTAGTTAACTAAGCTAGCCAATCAGCCAACTATTTGGCCCATTTTTCAGCCAAGTTAGGTCAGCTAACTAGTAGGCCAAATAGTTAGACCAGATAATTAGTTGGGCAGTTAGTCATGTCACTAACTGGGTCAGTAAAACAGTCAGCCAACTGGTTAAGCAAGCTAGCTAGTGGGCCAACATGTTAGTCAGCTAGTTAACCCAGCTAAATAGACGGCCGACGCTTCTGCCGACTTGTTAAGCCAGCTAACAAGTTGGCCTGGTAGTCAGCCAATGTGTTTAACCAGGTAAATAGTCGGTTGATTGTCAGCCAGCAAGTTAAGTCACCCAGGTAACGCGTTAACCAACTAGTTAAGACAGCTAATTGACCCATTTAACAACTAGTTAAAGCAGTAAGCTAACACATTAAACATTCGTTAAGTCAGCTAGCTATCTCGTCAGCCAACTAGTTAAGTCAGCTGTCTAAGTCAGCTAGCTAACAAGGTAGCTAGCTAAGTCAGACTGCTAAGTCAGCTAGCTCACTAGTTACCTATTTAAGTCAGCTACTTAATTATGCTGCCTAACTAGATAGATATTTATTAAAGCAGCTTGATATTCAGCTCATTAAATAGCTAAATATTGAATTCAGGTTGTTAAGTCAGCTAGCTGAGTTAAGTCGGCAAGTTAAGTCAGGTAGTTAACTCATTAAGACACCTAGTTAAGTCAGCTTTCTAATTTATTCAGCTGGTTAAGACAGCTAGCTAGCTAGTTAGCTAATGGTTTAAGTCAGAAGGATGAGTCAGGTAGTTAGCTAGTTAACTAACAGGTTAAGTCAGCTAATTGAGTCAGCTAACTAGCTAGTTAGCAAACGGGTTGAGTCAGGTGCTTGAGTAGGCTAGTTAGAATTTTAACTAACGAGTTAAGTCAGCTGGATGAGTCAGCTATCTAGCTAGTTAGCTAAAGAGTTAAGTCAGTTGGTTGAGTCAGCTAGCTAGCTCATTAAATAACGAGTTAAGTCAGATGATTAAGTTAGCTAGCTAGCACATTAGATAATGTGTAAACTAACTAGTTAGCTAGCTGGTTAAGTCAGCTAGCTAACTAGACAGCTAACTATTTCAGTGAGCTTGTTAGATAGTTATTTGGATAGCTTACAATTTATGTCAGTCAGCTAACTAGGTAGCTAGTTAGTGAGTTAAGTATTAAATCAGCTGGCTAGCTAGGTAGCTAACTAGTTAAGTCAGCTTGTTAAGTAAGTTGGCTAGCCAGCTGGCTAGCTAGGTAGTGAGCTATTTCCATCAGTTGGCTAGGCAGCTTTCTAGCTGGTAAATTCAGGTAATTAAGAGAGGTGCGTAGTCAACTGGCAAGGTAGGTAGTTAGCTGGTTAACTCAGCTAGATAGCTACCTTCCTAGATAGTGATGTCAGCGAGTTAATCAGCTGGATAGCCAACTGGCTAGCCAACTGGCTAGCTGGTTAAATCATCTAGTTTAGTCATCAACGTAGCCAGCTGGGTGGGTAGGTAGATAGCTAGATAAGTCAGCTTACTAGTCAGCAGGCTAGCTGTTCAATTCACCTAGGTAAGTCAGGTGACCAGCATGCTGGCTTGGTAGGTAGCTAGCTAGATTAGTTAGCTGCCTAGCCAGCTTGCTATCTTAATTCAGCATGGTAAGTAAGCTGACTAGCCAGCTGACTAGATAGGTAGCCAGCTAGTTAAGTCAGATGTGTAGCCAGCTGAGTAGCTGGTTAAGTCAGCTAGTTAAGTCAGCTGGCAACCAGCAGGCCAGGTAGTTAAGTCAACTCATTAAGTAAGTTGGCTATTCAGCTGGTTAGCTAGTTAAAAATCTAGTTAAGTTAGATGACTAGGCATCTGGCCAGCTAGTTATTTCAGCTAGTAAAGTCAGCTGGCTTACTAGGAACCTAGCTATATATGTAATCTAGTTATGTCAGTTGGTAACTAGTTAAGCCTGCTAGTTATGGCAGCTGGCTAGCTAGATAGCTACCTAGGTAGCTAGATGGTTAAGACAGCTAGTTAACCCAGCTGTCAAGCTAGGCAGATAGCTGGTTAAGTAAACTAGTTAAGTCAGCTTGCTATCTAGTAAAGTCAGAGATTTAAGTCAGCTGGCTAGCCAGTTGCCTAGCTGGTAGCTAGATACTTAAGTCAGCTGGCTAGCTAGTTAGCTAGCTAGTCAAGTAACCTAGTTAAATCGGCTCACTATCCAGCTGGTTAGCTAGGTAGCTGGGTAGTTATGTCAGCTGGCAAACTAGCGGGCTACCTAGGTAGCTAGCTAAGACAGCTGGCTATCGAGTTTGCTAGCTAGGTAGCTATGCAAGCCTGCTAACCAGCTGGCTAGCTACTTAAGACTCCTAGTTAAGTCAGCTGCCTAGACACCTGGCTAGCTAGGTCGCTAGATAGTTAAGTCAGATGTTTAGCCCACTGGCTAGATAGTTGAGTCACCTAGTTAAGTCAGCTGGCTAGGCAGCTGGATTGCTATATAGCAAGCTAGTTTATTCAGCTGACCAGTAAGCAGCCAGCTATTTAAGTCAGCTAGTTTAGTCATCTGACTAACCAGCTTGCTAGCTATGTAGTGAGCCAGTTAACTCATTTGGCTAGCCAACTGGTGAGCTAGTTAAGTCAGCTCGTTAAGTCAGCTGGCTAGTCAGCTAGCTAGCTATGTAGAGAGCTAGCTAAGTCAGATGGCTAGCCAGCTGGCTAACTAGTTAAGTCAGCTAGTTGAGTCAGCTTGATAGCCAGGTGGCTTGCGGGTTAAGTAAACTAATTAAGTCAGCTGGCTATCCAGCTGTCTAGCTAGATAGCAAGCTAGTTAAGTCAGCTGCCTGTCCTGCTGGCTAGCTAGTTAAGTTAGCTACTTAATTCAGCTTGCTTCCCAGCTGGTTAGTGAGGTAGCTAGCTAGTTAAATCAGCTGGCTACCCTGCTGACTAGCCTGTTAAGTCAGCTAATTTATTCAGCTGGCCAGCCAGCTGGCTATCAAGTTGAGTCAGCTAGTTAAGTCAGCTTGCTAGCCATCTAGCTAGCTGGTAAAGTCCGCTAGATAAATCATCAGGCCAGCCAGCTTGCTGGCTAGCTAGCTACCTAATTATTTCAGCTAGTTAAGTCAGCTGACTAGCTAGGTAGCTAGCTAGTTAAGTCAGCTAATTAAGTAAACTCGCTAGCTAGTTATGTCAGTTAGTTAAGTCAGCTTGGTAGCCAGATGCCTATCAGGATATCTATCTTGTTAAGTCAGATGGTCAGCCAACTGGTTAGCTAGTTAAGTCACCTAGGTAAGTAAGTTAACTGGTCAGCAGATTAGCTATGTAGTTAGGTAGTTAAGTCAGCTGGGCTAACAAGTGGTCTATGTAGGTAGGTAGTTTGGTATGTCAGCTGGCTAGCCATCATGTTATCTAGTTATGTCAGCTAGTTAATTCAGCAGGCTATTCAGCTGTCAAGGTAGGTAGATAGCTACTTCAGTGTGCTCACTAGCCAGCTGTCTACTTATTTAAGTCAGCTAGTTAAGTCAGCTGGCAAGGATGCTGGCTAGGTAGGTAGCTAGGCAATTAAATCAATTGGCTAGCCAGCTGGCCAGTAGTTAATTCAGCTAGTTTAGTGTGCTGCTTAACCAGTTGAGTAGCTAGTTAAGTCAGCATATTAAGTCAGCTGTCTATCCAGTTTGTTAGCTAGTTAAAAAGCAAGTTAGATCAGATGGGCTGCCAGCGGGCTCGCTAGTTATTTGAGCTAGTTAACTCAGCTGGATAGCTAGAAAGCTAGCTAGTTAAATCAGCTAGATAAATCAACTATCCAGCTAGTTAAGTCAGCTAGCTATATGATCATTATCTAGATAGCTAGCTACTTAAAACAGCTAGTTAAATCAGCTGGCTAACTAGGTATCTAGCGAGTTATGTCAGCTAGTTAGTCAGCTGACTAGCTATTTAATTCAGTTAGATAAGTCAGCGGGCTAGCCTTCTGGATAGCTAGTTAAGTCAACTAGTTAAATCACCTGACTGGCATGCAAGTTATCTATGTAGCTAGTTAGTTAAGTCATCTGGCAAGCCAGCAGGCTATGCAGGTAGGTAGCTATTTAAGTCAACTGGCTAGCCATCTGGCTAGATACTTAAGTGACCAAGTTAAGTCAGATGACTAACCTGCTGGCTACCTAGGTAGCTTGCTATTTAAGTCAGCTGTCTAGACCACTGGCTAGCTAGATAAGTCACCTAGAAATTCAGCTGGAAAGCCAGCTGGATAGCTATGTAACAAGCTAGTTAGTTCAACTGGCTAGAGAGCAGGCCATCTAGTTAAGTCAGCTAGTTAAGTCAGCTGGTTAGCTGACTGGCTAGCTAGGTGGCTGGCAAGTTAATCCGGCTGGTTAGCAGGCTGGTCATGTAGGTGGCCAGCTAGTTTAGCCAGCTGGCTAGCTAGCTGTCCAGCAGGGTTGTTGCCTAGTTAATCAGGTGTCTATCCCATTGTCCAGCCAACTGGCTGACTATTTAAGCCGACTGGATAGCCAGATGTCCAGCCGGCTAGCTAGCTAGTCAATGTCTCCACCACTAGTCCAAACAGGTAGCTAGCTAGTTAAGCCAGCTGTCTAGCCATCTAGCGAACAGGGTAGCTAGCTAGTTAAGTCAGTTGGATAGCCAGGTAGCCAGCCAACTAGCTAGTCAGCTAGTTAAAACAGGTAGCTAGCCAGTTAGTAGTTAAATCAACTAGCAAGTCAGCCAAATATTCAGTTCTCTTGTTAAGTCAGCTAGCTACTCAATTTCCTAGTCAGTTTGCTAGTTTAGTCTGCCTGCTAGTCAGCTAGCTCGTCTGTTTGATAGTTAAGACAGCTAGCCAGCTAACTAGCCAGTTACCTAGCCAGTTAAGTCAGCTAGCTAGACAGTCAGATAACCTGTATGCTAGCTAGTTATGTCAGCTAGATAGCCAGCTAGCTTGTCAGCTAGCTAGTTAAGTCAGCTAGCAAATCATTTAGTCACTTAGCTAACTAGTCGACTAGCAACTCAACTAGCTGGTCAGCAATCAGTGGACTCCCTCACTTTCTATCAGGTTAGCTAACTAGTAGGCTCACTCGCATGCAAACTGGTCAGAAAACTCTTCGGCTCACTCATCAGCCAACAGGTCAACGAACTTGTTGGCTCCCTCAAAGGTCAAAAGGTCAGGTAAATAGTCATTTGCTCACCAGACAACTAGTTAAGTGAGCACATCAGTCAGCTCACTCGCCAGCTGACTAGTTATTGCAGAGTACGCTTACGCTCATTAGCCAGCCGACTAGTTAATTCAGCTGACCATTCGACTCACTTCTGGGCCGACTTGTTATGTCAGC
>NW_007249624.1:0-9835 GCF_000164805.1 Carlito syrichta
TCTCTCTCTCTTTGTTTTCTCACTAGGTAGCCCTGGATGCTCTCAAACTGTCCAACTAGGGCCTTTTTGCTATGACCACAGGCTTTCCATTTGGTCGACATACTGGTCTTCCTGCCTGGTCTTGAACTCTGGGTCTGAAGCGATCCTCCCACCAGGCCTGCCCTCACTCAAGGTTTTCTGGATTTTTCTTGGGGTGGAGGTGGGGGCTTTCTATGGTCCAGCCTGGTACCAGCTCCTGGGCACCGGCTGTCTTCCCATCTTGGCCACTGAGAGTGCAGAGGAGACAGGCGTGAGTTGCCCAATCGCCGCACCAAGGTTTGAGACTCACGCCCTCCCTTATCCCAAGGCAGTCCCTGGGAGGAGCGACTGGTTCTACCCCCGGGAACAAGGCAGGTTGAGGGATGGTTGCCCTAGTGAAGACATGGCACAGCCCCATGCGCATGCCAGGGTGGGCTTGGTGGGTGATTCCAGCTACCCTCTCCAGGGTCCCAGTTTGTCTGAAGGGAGCAGATTTTGCAGTGGTGTCCTGAGAGTGGTGTGAAGGCTGGCGCAGGGGCTCATGCCTGTCACCTTGGTGCTTTGGAGGGTGAGGCAAGAGGATGGCCTGAGCCCCCATTTTCAAGACTATCCTGGGCACCTGGGTGAGACGTCTTCTCTACAAGGAACCAACAAAATGAGCTGAGCATGGTGCCGCACACATGTTGTTCTAGGCCCTCAGGAGGCCACAATGGGAGGATCGCCAGATCGCAGCAGGGAGGCCATGGTGGCTGAGAGTGGGCCCTTGCAATCTTTCCTGGCTGTGAGGGTGGGACTCTGAATCAGAATAAAGATACCAACCACCACCACCACAATCACAGCCCGGGTTCAGGGGCTCAGACTGGTATGCCGGCCCTTTGTGGGTTGAGGTGAGTGGTTGGCCTGAGTCTGCAGTTTGAGACCAACCAGGGACACTGGGTGAGACCTCGTCTGGATCACCAAAAATAAATACAAGGATTGGCCGGGCATGGTGGTGCAGGACTCTGAATCCAGACACTGTGGCGCCAATGCAGGAGGATTGCCTGAGACTGTCACGTAGAGTCCACAGTGGCCATGAGCATGCCCCTGCACTCCGGCCTGCATGACAGAGCAGGATTCTTACTCCAAATAACAATAACCACCACCAAGAACCTTGCCACCCAGTGCGTGTTGTCACCCTCAGGAATGGGAGAGGAAAAGGCATTTTCTTGCCTGTCGTTCATGGGAGGTTTCAAAGGTGGCCACCAGGCATGTCCATTCCACGCCTTCAGCCATGCACCCCAGAAGGTCTGCCTCCACCCTCCACACTCATACCCAACAGCAAAGATACATGTGAGGTCACAGAGGAGACAATCCCGAGCTATGGCAACCATCGGGCACAGGATGATCAAGGTGGTCTGGCAATGCCAGGGCCAGCCTAGGTTCTGGTCACCCAGTCTGCCAACTTCGGGTGGGGGAGAGCCCCTTCTTCTCCTGATCATTGTATCATCCACCGCTCAGTTGGAAGTTTCCCTGGGGATCCGTGGACACACATCCTATGCAAGTGGGGGGGTGTCTTTTTTTTGCCGGAGTCTCCGTCAGTGGAGCTGGGTGCATCACCATGATGGTGGTTCCTGGGGCCTCGAACAGAGGGGCACAGGCGGTCCTCCCACCTCGGCCTATGAGAAGCTGGGACTTCATGGGCCACCATGCCTGACTCAATTTTGGGGACCTCTCAATGAGACTAGATCTGGCCACATCACCGAGCCTGGTCTCTGATCCCAGGACTCAGGTAGCCTCCCGCTGAGGCCTCCCATGGTGCATATGTTACGGCCATGAGCCACAGTGCCTGGCCTGGACTTGCACATGCTGTCAGTGAGGGCGACACTAAGGCACATCCCAGGATGGAAGCCACCACATCCTGTGTATCTGGGACCATGGGTGCCACCACGTGCAACTCGAGTGTTTGCAATCTGGGGAGTGACAAGGACATGCTACATGACCCAGACTGGTCTCGAACACCCAGGTTCCAGTGCTAACTGCCTCGGCATCCCAAAGCCACAGCCCGATTGTCTGCCGACCATCCATCTTTCGGGAACTCTACAACCAAGACTGCGGCCTCCTTCCCTAATGATCTCTGTCTGTTCATGATGATCCCAACTCTATGCACAAATGGATGCTCTTCTTTTCTTTTCTTTTTTATTGTTTTAGTCAGAGTCTCACTACTCGCCCTGGCTGGAGGGCAGTGACTCATTCCCGGCCAGCACAACCTCGTCCCGCTGGGCTCCAGTGAGCTGTCCCACAGAAGGCCTTCCAAGAAGCCAGAATGACAGATGTGCAACACAACACCTGGTTCATTTGGGATGGAGGGTATACACGAGGTCTCACCAAGTTGTACAGGTGTGTCTCAGACCCACTGGCTTGGGCCAGCTGCTTTCCTCGGCCCTCCAAAATGCTGAGATGAAGAGGTTGAGCCTCTGACCCAGCCTCAATCCCTCGTCAAAAACGAACCAGAAGTTTGGGCATGGCAAACCACGCCTGGAATCCCAGTGCTCTGGGAGGCCGAATTGGGAGATGGCTGTATCCGAGGAACTCAAGGCCAGCCTGGGCCACACAGTGAGAACCCGTCTCTGCACCCTTCCAAATAGGGGATCTGGTGTTGTGGTGCCCATCATCCCAGACACTCCAGAGGCTTAGGCAGGATAACCGTTGGAGCCTGTGATTTCGAGGCTGGCGGTGAATGAGGGTCATGTCTCTCAGCCCCATCCTGGGCCACAGAGTCAGACCCTGTCTCCAAAATCATCAGAATGATACACAGATTCTCAATAGCACATGGGGTGTTCAAAGGGCGACTGGCTTTAGAGCCAGGAAAAATGGGACTGGGGGAGGAATGTGTCCCCAGCCTTTCTTGGAATAAAGTCCTCATTGCCAAGTTGGAGGGCTGGCCTACCTGGGGCACATTTGTCACCTAGGAGATGAGAGCTGGAAGAAACCCGGCCAGTGAGCCTCTGGAACTCCCACACATAAACCCCTACCTCTCTCGGTGGCAAGCCATTGGGCGGTGGTTGAGGCTGGAAGGTGCCGAGCTTGGGGGATTCTTCTATGTGGGGTTGGTGGGGGGAAGGGCTGAGGTCATAAGGTTTGCCAGTAAATGGATTTTTTGTTGACTTAGAATCTCTTTCTCTTTCTTTCTTTCTTTCTTTCTTTCTTTCTTTCTTTCTTTCTTTCTTTCTTTCTTTCTTTCTTTTCCTTTCTCCTCTTTTTTTCCTGGCTGCTCTAAAAGCACCCAACTTGAGCCTTCCTCTCAGCCTCGGCCTTCCAATCTGCTGTGACAACAGGCTTTCCATTTGGTTGACATCCTAGTCTTCCTGACTGGTTTGAACTCTGGGCTTGAGGTGATCCTCCCGTCAATTCCTACTCTCACCAAAGATATTTTTGATTTTGCTTGGGGCTGAGGTGGGGGCTTGCTATGGTGTCCAGCATGGTCTAAGCTCCTAGGCTCTGGCCATCTTCCCATCTCGGCCTCTCCCAGTGCAGGGAAGACAGACGTGAGTCTCCCAGCCAACTCCGCCATCCCTGATGGTTTGAGAGTTATGCCCTTCCTTTCCCTGAGACAGTCCCTGGGAGAAGCAAGTGGGTCCATCCTGGGGAACGAGACGGGATGAGTTGTGGGTGCCCTAGCAGAGACATACCCCTGAGCCATTCGCTCACTTGAGAGGGCTTGGCGGGCGATTCCGACATTCCTCTGTAGGTCCCGGGTCATCTGAAGGGAGAACATCTCACAGTGGGACCCAAAGAGGGGTGTGAAGTCCAGGCGCAGGAGTTCAGGCCTGTCATGCCGACACTTTGGGAGGCCAAGGTGAGAGAACATCCTGAGGAGGCCCCAGGTTCGAGAGAAGCCCAGAGAATTGGCGAGGCCTAGTCTTTACAATAAACCAACAAAATGAGCCAAGTGTGGTGGTGCATGCCTGTCGTTCTGTCCACTCTGGAGGCAATGGTGGAAGGATCGCCGGTGTCCAGCTGGTGGAGGCCATGGTGGCTGAGAGCAGGCCCCTGCACTCTGGCATGGGTGACAGAGTGGGAGTACGACTCAGAATAATAAAACCAACCACCAACACCACAACCACAGGCCAGGCAGCGGGGCCTGCCTTCACCGTCCAAACTCATGCCCCACATCAAAGATGCGTGTGAGCTCACAGACGAGACCACCCCAAGCTAGAGCGCCTGTCGGGCACAGAATAATCAAGGTGGTTCGGCAATGTCGGGGCAATCCCAGGTTCCAGTCACCCAATCTGCCAACTTTGGGTGGGGGGAGGGCCCCTTCCTCTCCTGATCACTCCATTGTCCCCCAACCACTGGGACGTTTCCCTGGGGAGCCATGGAAGCCCATCATCATGCACGTGAAGGCATCTTTTTTGTCACCACAGTCTGCGTCAGTGGGACTGGGGTGTGGCAGCATAATCGTGGCTTCCGGAGCCTCAACCTGAGAGTCTCAGGAAGTCCTCCTGCCTTGGCCCACGAGCAGGTAGGACTCTGAGGACCACCACGTCTGACTTGCTTTTGGGGACCTCTTGCCATAACTAGTTCTGGCCACATTTCCCAGCCTGGTTTCCGAACCCTGGGCTCAGGTAGCCACCCACCTTGACTTCCCAGGGCACAAGAGTGATGGCTGTGAGCCACTGTGACGGGTCTGGTCTCACAAGTGCTGTTGGTGAGGGTGATAAAGGAACAGCCTGGGACAGAGACCACCACATCCTGTGTAGCTGGTATCATGGGCACCACCACACATGACTCCAGTGTTTGCATTCCAGGGAGTGATGAGGTCTTGCTATGTGGCCCAGGCTGGTCTCTCAATTCTGGGCTCCAGTGGTCCCCCACCTTGGCCTCCCAAAGCTACAGCCCGATTATTTGCCAATCCACAATCTTTCGGGAACTCTAGATCCAAGGCTGAGGCTCCCTTCCCCAAAGATCTCTATAAACAATGATCCTAATGCCACAAATGGATGCTCTAATTTTTTTCCCTTTTTTTGATTCAGAGTCTCACTCTGTTGCCCAGGCTGGAGGACCGTGGCTAGCTCCAGGAACCACAGCCTTGGCCCACAGGGCTCCAGCGAGCCTTCCTCTTTGGCCTTCCAAGGAGCCGGAACAACAGGAGTGCACCATGATGCCGGGCCCATTTGGGATGGAGGGTAGAGGTGAGTTCTCTCCCAGTTGCCCAGTTGCATCTCTGCCCTGCTGTCTCGGGTCAACCTCTGGCTTTGGTCCCCAATTCACTAGGATGACGAGGCTGAGGCCCCAAGCCCGGGCTCGATCCTTTGTGAACACAAACCAGAAGGCCAGATGTGGTGGTCCATGCCTGGATTCCCAGCACTCTGGGGGGACAAGGCAGGAGGACGACTGGAACCCAGGAGCTCAAGGCCAGCCTGGGTCATTCAGGGAGACCCTGCCTCTGCACACATCCAAACAGGTGGTCTGGGGTCATGGTGCCTGTCATCCCCACCACTCCAGAGGCTGATGTGGGAGGATCCCCAGAGTCTGCAACTTCAAAGCTGGTGGACAACGATGGTCATGTCCTCAGGACCCAGGCTTGGTCACAGAGCCAAGCCCTGTCTCCAAAAACATCAGAATCGTACACAGATTCTCTACTGCTCATGGTTTGTTCAAATGGGGACTGGCTTTAGAGCCAGAGAAAATGGGTCTGGGGGTGAAGAATTGTCCCTGGGTGAGGGATGTTTCCCCAGCATTTCTTTGCAGAAGGCGCTCATTGCCGAGTCAGATGGCTGGCCTGTGTGGGTCACATTTCTCACTTCGGAGAGGAGAGCTTGCAGGAACCTGGACAGGGAGCCTCAGGAAATCCCGCACAAAAGCGGGGGCAGACTTTGGGGGGTTTGGGGCTTGAAGGTGCTGAGTTTGGGATACCCTCACATGTGGGGGAGGTGGTGGGGAAGGACAGAGAGCAGAAGGATTGCAGGAAAATGGATTTCTTTCTTTCTTTCTTTCCTTTTTTCTTTCTTCGTCCTTCCTTTCTTCTTTCTTTGTTTCTTTCTTTGTTTCTTTCTTTGTTTTTTTCTTTGTTTCTTTCTTTGTTTCTTTCTTTGTTTCTTTCTTTCTTTCTTTGTTTCTTTCTTTCTTTCTTTCTTTCTTTCTTTCTTTCTTTCTTTCTTTCTTGTTTGCTTGCTTGCTTGCTTTTCTTTCCTCAATAGGTTGCCCATGCTGCTCTCAAGCTGCTCAACTTGGGCCATCTTCTCTGCCTGGGTCTCCTAAACTGCTGTGATCACATACTTTCCATTTGACCGACATCCTGGTCTTCCTGTCTGGTCTTGAACTCTGGGCCAGAGGTGACCCTAAAGATGAGCCCTGGGTTTTGATTGGGGTCAAGGTGGGGGCTTGCTATGGTGTTCTGCCTGGTCTCGAGCTCCTGGGCCCCAACCATTTGCTCATCTCAGCCTCTCTGAGTGCCGAGGAGACAGGCATGAGCTGCCCGGCCATCCCCAGCCCCCAATAGGTTTGAGAGTCATGACCTCGCTTTCCCCAAGCCAGACCCTGGGAGGGTCAAGCAGGTCCACCTTGGGAATGAGGTGGGCGTACGTGTGGGTGTCCCAGTGGAGACATTCTCCTGTGCCAGTCTCTCCTTCACTGTGGGCTGAGTGGGTGACTCCAGCTGCCCACTCCAGAGTCTGAGGTTGTCTGAAGGGAGCAGGCCTTGAGTTGTAGCACCAAGAGGGGTGTGAAGGCCAGGTGTGGGGGCTCACACCTGTCACCCAGTGCTTTGTGATGCAGAGGCCAGAGGATGGCCTGAGCCCATGGGATCGAGACCACCCTGGGCACCTACTGAGACCTCGTCTCTACAAGAAATCAACAAAATGAGCTGAGCATGGTCACGCACATCTGTTGTTTGGGCCACTTGTGATGCCATGGCAGGAGGATATCAGGAGCCCTGCTGGTGGAGGACAAGGTAGTTAAGAGCAGGCCTCTGCACTCTGGGCTGGGTGACTGAGCAAGACTACGACTCAGAATAATAATACCAATGACGACCACCACCACCACAGGCCTGGCTAAGGGGCTCAGCGTGCCATACCAGCCCTTTGGAGTCCCAGGCAAGTGTATGGTCTGAGATTGAGGGTTTGAGACCAGTCCGGGACACTGGGTGAGACCTTGTCTCGGGCATCAAAAATAAATCCAAAGATTAGCCTGGCATGGTGGCACAGGCCTGTGGTTCCATTCACTCGGGGTACCGAGGCTGGAGGATCATCAGAGCCCAGCAGGTGGAGTCTACGGTAGCTGTGAGCAGGTATCTGTACTCTGACCTGGGTGACAAAGCAGACTTCTGATTCCAAATAGTAATAATCACCACCACTGCCACCACCATTACCACTGCCAACCAGTGCGAGGTTTCACCCTCAGGGATGGTGAGGAAAAGACACTTTATCTCTCATCAGTTGCAGGAAATTTCAAAGGTCACCACCAGGCTTGTCTGTCCTGTGCATTCCGTCACACATTCCAAAGGGCCTGCCTCCAACCTCCACACTCGTGCCCCACAGCAAAGATTCATCTGAGCTCATGGAACAGATGGCCCCGAGTTAGGGCCACCACTGGGCACAGTGATCAAGGCAGTCCGGCAACGCCACGGTCAGCCAAAATTCCGGTCACTCGGTCTGCCCCCTTCATGCGGAGAGAAGGTCACTTCCTCTCTTGATCACTCCATCATCTCCCGACCATGTGAACCTTTCCTTGGGGAGCCATGGACGCTAGTCATGACGCACATGGGAGGCCTCTTTTTTGCCAGAATCTCCGTCTGCCCACCTGTGTCATAGCGCCATGATCGTTGTTCCTAAGGCATCAACCAGTGGATTTCAGGTGGTCCTACCTCCTCGAACCCTGAGCAGCCGGGGCTCTGTGAGTCACCATGCCTGACTCGATTTGGGATACCTCTCACCGAGATAAGGTCTGGCCATGTCACATGGGCTGGTCTCAGACCCCTGGGTTCAGGCAGCCTCCTGCCTCATCCTCACAGGGCACGGGGCTGACAGCCATTGCCCGGGGAGCATGGCTTGCACTCACACATTCTGTTGGAAGGGGCAATGCAAAGAAACGCCCTGGGACAGAGCCTACTGCATCACATGTAGCTGGGACAGTGGGCGTCAACACACAGGATTCCATTGTTTGTGTCTGGGGAGTGACGAGATCTTGCTATGTGACCCACGTGGGTCTCGAGCTCCAGGGCTCCAGTCTTCCCCTGCCTCAGCCTCCCATAGACACAGCCCTATTTTCTGCCAATTCATCATCTTTCAGGAACTCTAGGCCCAAGGCTGGGTCCTTCTTTCCAAATGATTTGTCTGTTCATGATGATCACAACTCCATACACAAATGGATGCTCTTCTTTTTTTTTTCCTTTTTTTCCTTTTTTCTTTTAATAACAGTCTCACTCTGTCACCCAGGCTGAGGGCGGTGGTTCACTCCTGGCCACTGCAGCCTTGGCCAGCATGACTCCTGCGAGCCTTTCCCAAGCCTTCCGAGAAGCTGAAACGACAAGTATGCACCACCACGCCTGGCTCATTTGAGATGGAGGGTAGAGATGAGGCATCCCCGAGGTGGCCCAGGTGGATCTCGGCCCATGGGCTTGGACCGGCTTCTGGCCTCAGTCTTTCAAAGCACTGAGATGATGAGTCTGAGCCACCGGGCCCAGCTTCGATCCTTCCTAGAAAACAAAGCAGAAGGCCTGGCATGCAGTCCCATGCCTGGAATTCCAGCACTCTGGGAGACCAAGGCGGGAGGATGGCTTGAACCCAGGAACTCAAGACCTGCCCGAGCCTTGCAGGGAGACAACATCTCCACACCCATCCAAACAGCACGTCTGGGATCGTGATGTGCATCATCCTGGGCACTCCAGAGACTGAGGCGGGAGGATTGCCAGAGCCCACGATTTCGAGGCTGGCGATGAACGATGGTTGTGTCCCCGTGCACCAGCCTGGACCACACAGCCAAACCCTGTCTCCAATAACATTAGAATCATATACAGATTCTCAACTGAGCATGGTATGTCCAAAGGGCGTCTGGCTTTAGAGCCAGAAAAAAAATGACACTGGGGGTGAAGAAATGTCCATGGGTGAGGGATCTGTCCCCAGCCTTTCTTGGCATAAGATCGTCATTGCTGAGTCAGAGGGCTGGCCTGGGGCACATTTATCACCCCAGAGAGTAGAGCCGGCAGGAATCCCACCAGGGAGGCTCGAGAACCCCAACACTAAAGCAGGGGCAAGACATTTTTGGGGAGTTGGGACTGGAAGGTGCCAAGCTTGGGGGACCCTCATGTCTGGGAGGTGGGGAGGAAGGACTGAGGGCTGAAGGTTTGCAGGCAAATGGATTTCTTTGTTGATTTAGATTTTCTTTCTTTCTTTCTTTCTTTTTCTTTCTTTCTTTCTTTGTTTCTTTCTTTGTTTCTTTCTTTGTTTCTTTCTTTCTTTCTTTCTTTCTTTCTTTCTTTCTTTTTCTTTCTTTCTTTCTTTCTTTCCTTTCCTCACTAGGTTGCCCAGGCTGCTCTCAAACCACCCAACTTGGGTTTTCCTCTCAGCCTCAGCCTCCCAAACAGCTGTGATCACAGGCTTTCCATTTGGTCAACAACCCGGTCTTCCTGCCTGGTCTTGAACTGTGGGCCTGAGGCGATTCTCCTGCTGAAGCCTGCCTTCACCCAAGGTTTTCTGGGTTTGAATTGGCGTCTAGGTGAGGGCTTGCTCTGGTGTCCAGCCTGGTCTCAGCTCCTGGGCTATGGCCATCTTCCCGTCTTGGCCTCCCTGAGTGCTGTGGAGACAGACGTGAGTCACTCTGCTGTCCCCCCACAGTGGTT